>NW_026698287.1:0-52903 GCF_030435755.1 Ochotona princeps
GTGAAGGGCATATTGAAGAAGGATCAGCCGAGTGGTTCTTGTGGGAGAACAACTCCATTTGGCTCACTAATGTCACACACCATCAGGCTTCCAAAGGGTTCTTTGGCTCACTAACTTCACACACCATCAGGCTTCCAAGCAGCTCTCAAGGAAACTCAGTTTTCACACTCTATGCTTAGTGCCCTTTCTTTGGCTACGAATGAAATGAACCTGGTAGAGCATCCCACACAAACGAATGCTCCACATGCGGGTTTCACATGCCACCAACTCCACATTCACAGGCAACTTCAGCGCCACAGCCGTTTTCAGATACCCCTCAATGCAAAGGCTCTAGACGCAAATATTGGTGTGAGAGCTAATTCAATCAAGGAAACACTGCATGTTGGTGAAGGGCATATTGAAGAAGGATCAGCCGAGTGGTTCTTGTGGGAGAACAACTCCATTTGGCTCACTAACGTCACACACCATCAGGCTTCCAAGCAGCTCTCAAGGAAACTCAGTTTTCACACTCTATGCTTAGTGCCCTTTGTATGGCTAGGACTGAAATGAACCTGGTAGAGCATCCCACACAAACGAATGCTCCACATGCGGGTTTCACATGCCACCAACTCCACATTCACAGGCAACTTCAGCGCCACAGCCGTTTTCAGATAGCCCTCAATGCAAAGGCTCTAGACGCAAATATTGGTGTGAAAGCTAATTCAAACAAGGAAACACTGCATGTTGGTGAAGGGCATATTGAAGAAGGATCAGCCGAGTGGTTCTTGTGGGAGAACAACTCCATTTGGCTCACTAACTTCACACACCATCAGGCTTCCAAGCAGCTCTCAAGGAAACTCAGTTTTCACACTCTATGCTTAGTGCACATTGAGTGCATTATCTAGGAATGAACCTGGTAGAGCATCCCACACAAACGAATGCTCCACATGCGGGTTTCACATGCCACCAACTCCACATTCACAGGCAACTTCAGCGCCACTGCCGTTTTCAGATAGCCCTCAATGCAAAGGCTCTAGACGCAAATATTGGTGTGAGAGCTAATTCAATCAAGGAAACACGGCATGTTGGTGAAGGGCATATTGAAGAAGGATCAGCCGAGTGGTTCTTGTGGGAGAACAACTCCATTTGGTTGACTAACTTCACACACCATCAGGCTTCCAAGCAGCTCTCAAGGAAACTCAGTTTTCACACTCTATGCTTAGTGCTCTTTGTGTGCGTAGGACTGAAATGAAGCTTGGTCAGCATCCCACACAAACGAATGCTCCACATGCGGGTTTCACATGCCACCAACTCCACATTCACAGGCAACTTCAGCGCCACAGCCGTTTTCAGATAGCCCTCAATGCAAAGGCTCTAGACGCAAATATTGGTGTGAGAGCTAATTCAATCAAGGAAACAATGCATGTTGGTGAAGGGCATATTGAAGAAGGATCAGCCGAGTGGTTCTTGTGGAGAACAACTCCATTTGGCTCACTAACTTCACACCATCAGGCTTCCAAGCAGCTCTCAAGGAAACTCAGTTTTCACACTCTATGCTTAGTGCCCTTTGAGTGCATTATCTAGGAATGAACCTGGTAGAGCATCCCACACAAACGAATGCTCCACATGCAGGTTTCACATGCCACCAACTCCACATTCTCAGGCAACTTCAGCGCCACAGCTGTTTTCAGATAGCCCTCAATGCAAAGGCTCTAGACGCAAATATTGGTGTGAGAGCTAATTCAATCAAGGAAACACTGCATGTTGGTGAAGGGCATATTGAAGAAGGATCAGCCGAGTGGTTCTTGTGGGAGAACAACTCCATTTGGCTCACTAATGTCACACACCATCAGGCTTCCAAAGGGTTCTTTGGCTCACTAACTTCACACACCATTAGGCTTCCAAGCAGCTCTCAAGGAAACTCAGTTTTCACACTCTATGCTTAGTGCCCTTTGAGTGCATTATCTAGGAATGAACCTGGTAGAGCATCCCACACAAACGAATGCTCCACATGCGGGTTTCACATGCCACCAACTCCACATTCACAGGCAACTTCAGCGCCACAGCCGTTTTCAGATAGCCTTCAATGCAAAGGCTCTAGATGCAAATATTGGTGTGAGAGCCAATTCAATCAAGGAAACACTGCATGTTGGTGAAGGACATATTGAAGAAGGATCAGCCGAGTGGATCTTGTGGGAGAACAACTCCATTTGGCTCACTAACTTCACACACCATCAGGCTTCCAAGCAGCTCTCAAGGAAACTCAGTTTTCACACTCTATGCTTAGTGCCCTTTCTTTGGCTACGAATGAAAGGAACCTGGTAGAGCATCCCACACAAACGAATGCTCCACATGTGGGTTTCACATGCCACCAACTCCACATTCTCAGGCAACTTCAGCGCCACAGCCGTTTTCAGATAGCCCTCAATGCAAAGGCTCTAGACGCAAATATTGGTGTGAGAGCTAATTCAATCAAGGAAACATGGCATGTTGGTGAAGGGCATATTGAAGAAGGATCAGCCGAGTGGTTCTTGTGGGAGAACAACTCCATTTGGCTCACTAACTTCACACACCATCAGGCTTCCAAGCAGCTCTCAAGGAAACTCAGTTTTCACACTCTATGCTTAGTGCCCTTTGAGTGCATTATCTAGGAATGAACCTGGTAGAGCATCCCACACAAACGAATGCTCCACATGCGGGTTTCACATGCCACCAACTCCACATTCACAGGCAACTTCAGCGCCACAGCTGTTTTCAGATAGCCCTCAATGCAAAGGCTCTAGACGCAAATATTGGTGTGAGAGCTAATTCAATCAAGGAAACACGGCATGTTGGTGAAGGGCATATTGAAGAAGGATCAGCCGAGTGGTTCTTGTGGGAGAACAACTCCATTTGGTTGACTAACTTCACACACCATCAGGCTTCCAAGCAGCTCTCAAGGAAACTCAGTTTTCACACTCTATGCTTAGTGCTCTTTGTGTGCGTAGGACTGAAATGAAGCTTGGTCAGCATCCCACACAAACGAATGCTCCACATGCGGGTTTCACATGCCACCAACTCCACATTCACAGGCAACTTCAGCGCCACAGCCGTTTTCAGATAGCCCTCAATGCAAAGGCTCTAGACGCAAATATTGGTGTGAGAGCTAATTCAATCAAGGAAACAATGCATGTTGGTGAAGGGCATATTGAAGAAGGATCAGCCGAGTGGTTCTTGTGGGAGAACAACTCCATTTGGCTCACTAACTTCACACCATCAGGCTTCCAAGCAGCTCTCAAGGAAACTCAGTTTTCACACTCTATGCTTAGTGCCCTTTGAGTGCATTATCTAGGAATGAACCTGGTAGAGCATCCCACACAAACGAATGCTCCACATGCGGGTTTCACATGCCAAAAACTCCACATTCTCAGGCAACTTCAGCGCCACAGCTGTTTTCAGATAGCCCTCAATGCAAAGGCTCTAGACGCAAATATTGGTGTGAGAGCTAATTCAATCAAGGAAACACTGCATGTTGGTGAAGGGCATATTGAAGAAGGATCAGCCGAGTGGTTCTTGTGGAGAACAACTCCATTTGGCTCACTAATGTCACACACCATCAGGCTTCCAAAGGGTTCTTTGGCTCACTAACTTCACACACCATTAGGCTTCCAAGCAGCTCTCAAGGAAACTCAGTTTTCACACTCTATGCTTAGTGCCCTTTGAGTGCATTATCTAGGAATGAACCTGGTAGAGCATCCCACACAAACGAATGCTCCACATGCGGGTTTCACATGCCACCAACTCCACATTCACAGGCAACTTCAGCGCCACAGCCGTTTTCAGATAGCCTTCAATGCAAAGGCTCTAGATGCAAATATTGGTGTGAGAGCCAATTCAATCAAGGAAACACTGCATGTTGGTGAAGGACATATTGAAGAAGGATCAGCCGAGTGGATCTTGTGGGAGAACAACTCCATTTGGCTCACTAACTTCACACACCATCAGGCTTCCAAGCAGCTCTCAAGGAAACTCAGTTTTCACACTCTATGCTTAGTGCCCTTTCTTTGGCTACGAATGAAATGAACCTGGTAGAGCATCCCACACAAACGAATGCTCCACATGCGGGTTTCACATGCCACCAACTCCACATTCACAGGCAACTTCAGCGCCACAGCCGTTTTCAGATACCCCTCAATGCAAAGGCTCTAGACGCAAATATTGGTGTGAGAGCTAATTCAATCAAGGAAACACTGCATGTTGGTGAAGGGCATATTGAAGAAGGATCAGCCGAGTGGTTCTTGTGGGAGAACAACTCCATTTGGCTCACTAACGTCACACACCATCAGGCTTCCAAGCAGCTCTCAAGGAAACTCAGTTTTCACACTCTATGCTTAGTGCCCTTTGTATGGCTAGGACTGAAATGAACCTGGTAGAGCATCCCACACAAACGAATGCTCCACATGCGGGTTTCACATGCCACCAACTCCACATTCACAGGCAACTTCAGCGCCACAGCCGTTTTCAGATAGCCCTCAATGCAAAGGCTCTAGACGCAAATATTGGTGTGAAAGCTAATTCAATCAAGGAAACACTGCATGTTGGTGAAGGGCATATTGAAGAAGGATCAGCCGAGTGGTTCTTGTGGGAGAACAACTCCATTTGGCTCACTAACTTCACACACCATCAGGCTTCCAAGCAGCTCTCAAGGAAACTCAGTTTTCACACTCTATGCTTAGTGCACATTGAGTGCACTATCTAGGAATGAACCTGGTAGAGCATCCCACACAAACGAATGCTCCACATGCGGGTTTCACATGCCACCAACTCCACATTCACAGGCAACTTCAGCGCCACAGCCGTTTTCAGATAGCCCTCAATGCAAAGGCTCTAGACGCAAATATTGGTGTGAGAGCTAATTCAATCAAGGAAACACGGCATGTTGGTGAAGGGCATATTGAAGAAGGATCAGCCGAGTGGTTCTTGTGGAGAACAACTCCATTTGGTTGACTAACTTCACACACCATCAGGCTTCCAAGCAGCTCTCAAGGAAACTCAGTTTTCACACTCTATGCTTAGTGCTCTTTGTGTGCGTAGGACTGAAATGAAGCTTGGTCAGCATCCCACACAAACGAATGCTCCACATGCGGGTTTCACATGCCACCAACTCCACATTCACAGGCAACTTCAGCGCCACAGCCGTTTTCAGATAGCCCTCAATGCAAAGGCTCTAGACGCAAATATTGGTGTGAGAGCTAATTCAATCAAGGAAACACTGCATGTTGGTGAAGGGCATATTGAAGAAGGATCAGCCGAGTGGTTCTTGTGGGAGAACAACTCCATTTGGCTCACTAACTTCACACCATCAGGCTTCCAAGCAGCTCTCAAGGAAACTCAGTTTTCACACTCTATGCTTAGTGCCCTTTGAGTGCATTATCTAGGAATGAACCTGGTAGAGCATCCCACACAAACGAATGCTCCACATGCAGGTTTCACATGCCACCAACTCCACATTCTCAGGCAACTTCAGCGCCACAGCTGTTTTCAGATAGCCCTCAATGCAAAGGCTCTAGACGCAAATATTGGTGTGAGAGCTAATTCAATCAAGGAAACACTGCATGTTGGTGAAGGGCATATTGAAGAAGGATCAGCCGAGTGGTTCTTGTGGGAGAACAACTCCATTTGGCTCACTAATGTCACACACCATCAGGCTTCCAAAGGGTTCTTTGGCTCACTAACTTCACACACCATTAGGCTTCCAAGCAGCTCTCAAGGAAACTCAGTTTTCACACTCTATGCTTAGTGCCCTTTGAGTGCATTATCTAGGAATGAACCTGGTAGAGCATCCCACACAAACGAATGCTCCACATGCGGGTTTCACATGCCACCAACTCCACATTCACAGGCAACTTCAGCGCCACAGCCGTTTTCAGATAGCCCTCAATGCAAAGGCTCTAGATGCAAATATTGGTGTGAGAGCCAATTCAATCAAGGAAACACTGCATGTTGGTGAAGGACATATTGAAGAAGGATCAGCCGAGTGGTTCTTGTGGGAGAACAACTCCATTTGGCTCACTAACTTCACACACCATCAGGCTTCCAAGCAGCTCTCAAGGAAACTCAGTTTTCACACTCTATGCTTAGTGCCCTTTCTTTGGCTACGAATGAAAGGAACCTGGTAGAGCATCCCACACAAACGAATGCTCCACATGCGGGTTTCACATGCCACCAACTCCACATTCACAGGCAACTTCAGCGCCACAGCCGTTTTCAGATACCCCTCAATGCAAAGGCTCTAGACGCAAATATTGGTGTGAGAGCTAATTCAATCAAGGAAACACTGCATGTTGGTGAAGGGCATATTGAAGAAGGATCAGCCGAGTGGTTCTTGTGGGAGAACAACTCCATTTGGCTCACTAACTTCACACACCATCAGGCTTCCAAGCAGCTCTCAAGGAAACTCAGTTTTCACACTCTATGCTTAGTGCCCTTTGTATGGCTAGGACTGAAATGAACCTGGTAGAGCATCCCACACAAACGAATGCTCCACATGCGGGTTTCACATGCCACCAACTCCACATTCACAGGCAACTTCAGCGCCACAGCCGTTTTCAGATAGCCCTCAATGCAAAGGCTCTAGACGCAAATATTGGTGTGAAAGCTAATTCAATCAAGGAAACACTGCATGTTGGTGAAGGGCATATTGAAGAAGGATCAGCCGAGTGGTTCTTGTGGGAGAACAACTCCATTTGGCTCACTAACTTCACACACCATCAGGCTTCCAAGCAGCTCTCAAGGAAACTCAGTTTTCACACTCTATGCTTAGTGCACATTGAGTGCATTATCTAGGAATGAACCTGGTAGAGCATCCCACACAAACGAATGCTCCACATGCGGGTTTCACATGCCACCAACTCCACATTCACAGGCAACTTCAGCGCCACAGCCGTTTGCAGATAGCCCTCAATGCAAAGGCTCTAGACGCAAATATTGGTGTGAGAGCTAATTCAATCAAGGAAACACGGCATGTTGGTGAAGGGCATATTGAAGAAGAATCAGCCGAGTGGTTCTTGTGGGAGAACAACTCCATTTGGCTCACTTACTTCACACACCATCAGGCTTCCAAGCAGCTCTCAAGGAAACTCAGTTTTCACACTCTATGCTTAGTGCTCTTTGTGTGCCTAGTACTGAAATGAAGCTTGGTAGAGCATCCCACACAAACGAATGCTCCACATGCGGGTTTCACATGCCACCAACTCCACATTCTCAGGCAACTTCAGCGCCACAGCCATTTTCAGATAGCCCTCAATGCAAAGGCTCTAGACGCAAATATTGGTGTGAGAGCTAATTCAATCAAGGAAACACTGCATGTTGGTGAAGGGCATATTGAAGAAGGATCAGCCGAGTGGTTCTTGTGGGAGAACAACTCCATTTGGCTCACTAACTTCACACACCATCAGGCTTCCAAGCAGCTCTCAAGGAAACTCAGTTTTCACACTCTATGCTTAGTGCTCTTTGTGTGCGTAGGACTGAAATGAAGCTTGGTCAGCATCCCACACAAACGAATGCTCCACATGCGGGTTTCACATGCCACCAACTCCACATTCACAGGCAACTTCAGCGCCACAGCCGTTTTCAGATATCCCTCAATGCAAAGGCTCTAGACGCAAATATTGGTGTGAGAGCTAATTCAATCAAGGAAACACTGCATGTTGGTGAAGGGCATATTGAAGAAGGATCAGCCGAGTGGTTCTTGTGGGAGAACAACTCCATTTGGCTCACTAACTTCACACCATCAGGCTTCCAAGCAGCTCTCAAGGAAACTAAGTTTTCACACTCTATACTTAGTGCCCTTTCTTTGGCTAGGACTGAAATGAACCTGGTAGAGCATCCCACACAAACGAATGCTCCACATGCGGGTTTCACATGCCACCAACTCCACATTCACAGGCAACTTCAGCGCCACAGCCGTTTTCAGATAGCCCTCAATGCAAAGGCTCTAGACGCAAATATTGGTGTGAGAGCTAATTCAATCAAGGAAACACTGCATGTTGGTGAAGGGCATATTGAAGAAGGATCAGCCGAGTGGTTCTTGTGGGAGAACAACTCCATTTGGCTCACTAACTTCACACACCATCAGGCTTCCAAGCAGCTCTCAAGGAAACTCAGTTTTCACACTCTATGCTTAGTGCCCTTTGTATGGCTAGGACTGAAATGAACCTGGTAGAGCATCCCACACAAACGAATGCTCCACATGCGGGTTTCACATGCCACCAACTCCACATTCACAGGCAACTTCAGCGCCTCAGCCATTTTCAGATAGCCCTCAATGCAAAGGCTCTAGACGCAAATATTGGTGTGAGAGCTAATTCAATCAAGGAAACACTGCATGTTGGTGAAGGGCATATTGAAGAAGAATCAGCCGAGTGGTTCTTGTGGGAGAACAACTCCATTTGGCTCACTAACTTCACACACCATCAGGCTTCCAAGCAGCTCTCAAGGAAACTCAGTTTTCACACTCTATGCTTAGTGCCCTTTGTGTGCCTAGTACTGAAATGAAGCTTGGTCAGCATCCCACACAAACGAATGCTCCACATGCGGGTTTCACATGCCACCAACTCCACATTCACAAGCAACTTCAGCGCCACAGCTGTTTTCAGATAGCCCTCAATGCAAAGGCTCTAGACGCAAATATTGGTGTGAGAGCTAATTCAATCAAGGAAACACTGCATGTTGGTGAAGGGCATATTGAACAAGAATCAGCCGAGTGGTTCTTGTGGGAGAACAACTCCATTTGGCTCACTCTCTTCACACACCATCAGGCTTCCAAGCAGCTCTCAAGGAAACTCAGTTTTCACACTCTATGCTTAGTGCCCTTTGTATGGCTAGGACTGAAATGAACCTGGTAGAGCATCGCACACAAACGAATGCTCCACATGCGGGTTTCACATGCCACCAACTCCACATTCACAGGCAACTTCAGTGCCACAGCCGTTTTCAGATAGCCCTCAATGCAAAGGCTCTAGACGCAAATATTGGTGTGAGAGCTAATTCAATCAAGGAAACACTGCATGTTGGTGAAGGGCATATTGAAGAAGGATCAGCCGAGTGGTATTTCTTGTGGGAGAACAACTCCATTTGGCTCACTAACTTCACACACCATCAGGCTTCGAAGCAGCTCTCAAGGAAACTCAGTTTTCACACTCTATGCTTAGTGCCCTTTGAGTGCATTATCTAGGAATGAAGCTGGTAGAGCATCCCACACAAACGAATGCTCCACATGCGGGTTTCACATGCCACCAACTCCACATTCTCAGGCAACTTCAGCGCCACAGCCGTTTTCAGATAGCCCTCAATGCAAGGGCTCTAGACGCAAATATTGGTGTGAGAGCTAATTCAATTAAGGAAACACTGCATGTTGGTGAAGGGCATATTGAAGAAGGATCAGCCGAGTGGTTCTTGTGGGAGAACAACTCCATTTGGCTCACTAACTACACACACCATCAGGCTTCCAAGCAGCTCTCAAGGAAACTCAGTTTTCACACTCTCTGCTTAGTGCCCTTTGTATGGCTAGGACTGAAATGAACCTGGTAGAGCATCCCACACAAACGAATGCTCCACATGCGGGTTTCACATGCCACCAACTCCACATTCTCAGGCAACTTCAGTGCCACAGCCGTTTTCAGATAGCCCTCAATGCAAAGGCTCTAGACGCAAATATTGGTGTGAGAGCTAATTCAATCAAGGAAACACTGCATGTTGGTGAAGGGCATATTCAAGAGGATCAGCAGAGTGGTTCTTGTGGGAGAACAACTCCATTTGGCTCACTAACTTCACACACCATCAGGCTTCCAAGCAGCTCTCAAGGAAACTCAGTTTTCACACTCTATGCTTAGTGCCATTTGAGTGCATTATCTAGGAATGAACCTGGTAGAGCATCCCACACAAACGAATGCTCCACATGCGGGTTTCACATGCCACCAACTGCACATTCACAGGCAACTTCAGCGCCACAGCCGTTTTCAGATAGCCCTCAATGCAAAGGCTCTAGACGCAAGTATTGGTGTGAGAGCTAATTCAATCAAGGAAACACTGCATGTTGGTGAAGGGCATATTGAAGAAGGATCAGCCGAGTGGTTCTTGTGGGAGAACAACTCCATTTGGCTCACTAACTTCACACACCATCAGGCTTCCAAAGGGTTCTTTGGCTCACTAAGTTCACACACCATTAGGCTTCCAAGCAGCTCTCAAGGAAACACAGTTTTCACACTCTATGCTTAGTGCCCTTTGAGTGCATTATCTAGGAATGAACCTGGTAGAGCATCCAACACAAACGAATGCTCCACATGCGGGTTTCACATGCCACCAACTCCACATTCACAGGCAATTTCAGCGCCACAGCCGTTTTCAGATAGCCTTCAATGCAAAGGCTCTAGATGCAAATATTGGTGTGAGAGCCAATTCAATCAAGGAAACACTGCATGTTGGTGAAGGACATATTGAAGAAGGATCAGCCGAGTGGATCTTGTGGGAGAACAACTCCATTTGGCTCACTAACTTCACACCATCAGCCTTCCAAGCAGCTCTCAAGGAAACTCAGTTTTCACACTCTATGCTTAGTGCTCTTTGTGTGCGTAGGACTGAAATGAAGCTTGGTCAGCATCCCACACAAACGAATGCTCCACATGCGGGTTTCACATGCCACCAACTCCACATTCACAGGCAACTTCAGCGCCACAGCCGTTTTCAGATACCCCTCAATGCAAAGGCTCTAGACGCAAATATTGGTGTGAGAGCTAATTCAATCAAGGAAACACTGCATGTTGGTGAAGGACATATTGAAGAAGGATCAGCCGAGTGGTTCTTGTGGGAGAACAACTCCATTTGGCTCACTAACGTCACACACCATCAGGCTTCCAAGCAGCTCTCAAGGAAACTCAGTTTTCACACTCTATGCTTAGTGCCCTTTGTATGGCTAGGACTGAAATGAACCTGGTAGAGCATCCCACACAAACGAATGCTCCACATGCGGGTTTCACATGCCACCAACTCCACATTCACAGGCAACTTCAGCGCCACAGCCGTTTTCAGATAGCCCTCAATGCAAAGGCTCTAGACGCAAATATTGGTGTGAGAGCTAATTCAATCAAGGAAACACTGCATGTTGGTGAAGGGCATATTGAAGAAGGATCAGCCGAGTGGTTCTTGTGGGAGAACAACTCCATTTGGCTCACTAACTTCACACACCATCAGGCTTCCAAGCAGCTCTCAAGGAAACTCAGTTTTCACACTCTATGCTTAGTGCCCTTTGTATGGCTAGGACTGAAATGAACCTGGTAGAGCATCCCACACAAACGAATGCTCCACATGCGGGTTTCACATGCCACCAACTGCACATTCACAGGCAACTTCAGCGCCACAGCCGTTTTCAGATAGCCCTCAATGCAAAGGCTCTAGACGCAAGTATTGGTGTGAGAGCTAATTCAATCAAGGAAACACTGCATGTTGGTGAAGGGCATATTGAAGAAGGATCAGCCGAGTGGTTCTTGTGGGAGAACAACTCCATTTGGCTCACTAACTTCACACACCATCAGGCTTCCAAAGAGGTCTTTGGCTCACTAACTTCACACACCATCAGGCTTCCAAGCAGCTCTCAAGGAAACTCAGTTTTCACACTCTATGCTTAGTGCTCTTTGTGTGTGTAGGACTGAAATGAAGCTTGGTCAGCATCCCACACAAACGAATGCTCCACATGCGGGTTTCACATGCCACCAACTCCACATTCACAGGCAACTTCAGCGCCACAGCCGTTTTCAGATAGCCCTCAATGCAAAGGCTCTAGACGCAAATATTGGTGTGAGAGCTAATTCAATCAAGGAAACTCTGCATGTTGGTGAAGGGCATATTGAAGAAGGATCAGCCGAGTGGTTCTTGTGGGAGAACAACTCCATTTGGCTCACTAACTTCACACACCATCAGGCTTCCAAAGGGTTTTTTGGCTCACTAAGTTCACACACCATTAGGCTTCCAAGCAGCTCTCAAGGAAACACAGTTTTCACACTCTATGCTTAGTGCCCTTTGAGTGCATTATCTAGGAATGAACCTGGTAGAGCATCCAACACAAACGAATGCTCCACATGCGGGTTTCACATGCCACCAACTCCACATTCACAGGCAATTTCAGCGCCACAGCCGTTTTCAGATAGCCTTCAATGCAAAGGCTCTAGATGCAAATATTGGTGTGAGAGCCAATTCAATCAAGGAAACACTGCATGTTGGTGAAGGACATATTGAAGAAGGATCAGCCGAGTGGATCTTGTGGAGAACAACTCCATTTGGCTCACTAACTTCACACCATCAGGCTTCCAAGCAGCTCTCAAGGAAACTCAGTTTTCACACTCTATGCTTAGTGCTCTTTGTGTGCGTAGGACTGAAATGAAGCTTGGTCAGCATCCCACACAAACGAATGCTCCACATGCGGGTTTCACATGCCACCAACTCCACATTCACAGGCAACTTCAGCGCCACAGCCGTTTTCAGATAGCCCTCAATGCAAAGGCTCTAGACGCAAATATTGGTGTGAGAGCTAATTCAATCAAGGAAACAATGCATGTTGGTGAAGGGCATATTGAAGAAGGATCAGCCGAGTGGTTCTTGTGGGAGAACAACTCCATTTGGCTCACTAACGTCACACACCATCAGGCTTCCAAGCAGCTCTCAAGGAAACTCAGTTTTCACACTCTATGCTTAGTGCCCTTTGTATGGCTAGGACTGAAATGAACCTGGTAGAGCATCCCACACAAACGAATGCTCCACATGCGGGTTTCACATGCCACCAACTCCACATTCACAGGCAACTTCAGCGCCACAGCCGTTTTCAGATAGCCCTCAATGCAAAGGCTCTAGACGCAAATATTGGTGTGAGAGCTAATTCAATCAAGGAAACACTGCATGTTGGTGAAGGGCATATTGAAGAAGGATCAGCCGAGTGGTTCTTGTGGGAGAACAACTCCATTTGGCTCACTAACTTCACACACCATCAGGCTTCCAAGCAGCTCTCAAGGAAACTCAGTTTTCACACTCTATGCTTAGTGCCCTTTGTATGGCTAGGACTGAAATGAACCTGGTAGAGCATCCCACACAAACGAATGCTCCACATGCGGGTTTCACATGCCACCAACTCCACATTCACAGGCAACTTCAGCGCCACAACCATTTTCAGATAGCCCTCAATGAAAAGGCTCTAGACGCAAATATTGGTGTGAGAGCTAATTCAATCAAGGAAACACTGCATGTTGGTGAAGGGCATACTGAAGAAGAATCAGCCGAGTGGTTCTTGTGGGAGAACAACTCCATTTGGCTCACTAACTTCACACACCATCAGGCTTCGAAGCAGCTCTCAAGGAAACTCAGTTTTCACACTCTATGCTTAGTGCCCTTTGTGTGCCTAGGACTGAAATGAAGCTTGGTCAGCATCCCACACAAACGAATGCTCCACATGCGGGTTTCACATGCCACCAACTCCACATTCACAAGCAACTTCAGCGCCACAGCTGTTTTCAGATAGCCCTCAATGCAAAGGCTCTAGACGCAAATATTGGTGTGAGAGCTAATTCAATCAAGGAAACACTGCATGTTGGTGAAGGGCATATTGAACAAGAATCAACCGAGTGGTTCTTGTGGGAGAACAACTCCATTTGGCTCACTCTCTTCACACACCATCAGGCTTCCAAGCAGCTCTCAAGGAAACTCAGTTTTCACACTCTATGCTTAGTGCCCTTTGTATGGCTAGGACTGAAATGAACCTGGTAGAGCATCCCACACAAACGAATGCTCCACATGCGGGTTTCACATGCCACCAACTCCACATTCACAGGCAACTTCAGTGCCACAGCCGTTTTCAGATAGCCCTCAATGCAAAGGCTCTAGACGCAAATATTGGTGTGAGAGCTAATTCAATCAAGGAAACACTGCATGTTGGTGAAGGGCATATTGAAGAAGGATCAGCCGAGTGGTTCTTGTGGGAGAACAACTCCATTTGGCTCACTAACTTAACACACCATCAGGCTTCCGAAGGGTTCTTTGGCTCACTAACTTCACACACCATCAGGCTTCCAAGCAGCTCTCAAGGAAACTCAGTTTTCACACTCTATGCTTAGTGCCCTTTGAGTGCATTATCTAGGAATGAACCTGGTAGAGCATCGCACACAAACGAATGCTCCACATGCGGGTTTCACATGCCACCAACTCCACATTCACAGGCAACTTCAGCGCCACAGCCGTTTTCAGATAGCCCTCAATGCAAAGGCTCTAGACGCAAATATTGGTGTGAGAGCTAATTCAATCAAGGAAACACTGCATGTTGGTGAAGGGCATATTGAAGAAGGATCAGCCGAGTGGTTCTTGTGGGAGAACAACTCCATTTGGCTCACTAACTTCACACACCATCAGGCTTCCAAAGGGTTCTTTGGCTCACTAAAGTCACACACCATTAGGCTTCCAATCAGCTCTCAAGGAAACTCAGTTTTCACACTCTATGCTTAGTGCCCTTTGAGTGCATTATCTAGGAATGAACCTGGTAGAGCATCCAACACAAACGAATGCTCCACATGCGGGTTTCACATGCCACCAACTCCACATTCACAGGCAATTTCAGCGCCACAGCCGTTTTCAGATAGCCTTCAATGCAAAGGCTCTAGATGCAAATATTGGTTTGAGAGCCAATTCAATCAAGGAAACACTGCATGTTGGTGAAGGACATATTGAAGAAGGATCAGCCGAGTGGATCTTGTGGGAGAACAACTCCATTTGGCTCACTAACTTCACACACCATCAGGCTTCCAAGCAGCTCTCAAGGAAACTCAGTTTTCACACTCTATGCTTAGTGCCCTTTGTATGGCTAGGACTGAAATGAACCTGGTAGAGCATCCCACACAAACGAATGCTCCACATGCGGGTTTCACATGCCACCAACTCCACATTCACAGGCAACTTCAGCGCCACAGCCGTTTTCAGATAGCCCTCAATGCAAAGGCTCTAGACGCAAATATTGGTGTGAGAGCTAATTCAATCAAGGAAACACTGCATGTTGGTGAAGGGCATATTGAAGAAGGATCAGCCGAGTGGTTCTTGTGGGAGAACAACTCCATTTGGCTCACTAACTTCACACACCATCAGGCTTCCAAGCAGCTCTCAAGGAAACACAGTTTTCACACTCTATGCTTAGTGCCCTTTGAGTGCATTATCTAGGAATGAACCTGGTAGAGCATCCCACACAAACGAATGCTCCACATGCGGGTTTCACATGCCACCAACTCCACATTCACAGGCAACTTCAGCGCCACAGCCGTTTTCAGATAGCCCTCAATGCAAAGGCTCTAGACGCAAATATTGGTGTGAGAGCTAATTCAATCAAGGAAACATTGCATGTTGGTGAAGGGCATATTGAAGAAGGATCAGCCGAGTGGTTCTTGTGGGAGAACAACTCCATTTGGCTCACTAACGTCACACACCATCATGCTTCCAAAGGTTTCCTTGGCTCACTAACTTCACACACCATCAGGCTTCCAAGCAGCTCTCAAGGAAACTCAGTTTTCACACTCTATGCTTAGTGCCCTTTGAGTGCATTATCTAGGAATGAACCTGGTAGAGCATCCCACACAAACGAATGCTCCACATGCGGGTTTCACATGCCACCAAGTCCACATTCACAGGCAACTTCAGCGCCACAGCCGTTTTCAGATAGCCTTCAATGCAAAGGCTCTAGATGCAAATATTGGTGTGAGAGCCAATTCAATCAAGGAAACACTGCATGTTGGTGAAGGACATATTGAAGAAGGATCAGCCGAGTGGATCTTGTGGGAGAACAACTCCATTTGGCTCACTAACTTCACACACCATCAGGCTTCCAAGCAGCTCTCAAGGAAACTCAGTTTTCACACTCTATGCTTAGTGCCCTTTGAGTGCCTAGGACTGAAATGAAGATTGGTCAGCATCCCACACAAACGAATGCTCCACATGCGGGTTTCACATGCCACCAACTCCACATTCACAGGCAACTTCAGCGCCACAACCGTTTTCAGATAGCCCTCAATGCAAAGGCTCTAGACGCAAATATTGGTGTGAAAGCTAATTCAATCAAGGAAACACTGCATGTTGGTGAAGGGCATATTGAAGAAGGATCAGCCGAGTGGTTCTTGTGGGAGAACAACTCCATTTGGCTCACTAACTTCACACACCATCAGGCTTCCAAGCAGCTCTCAAGGAAACTCAGTTTTCACACTCTATGCTTAGTGCACATTGAGTGCATTATCTAGGAATGAACCTGGTAGAGCATCCCACACAAACGAATGCTCCACATGCGGGTTTCACATGCCACCAACTCCACATTCACAGGCAACTTCAGCGCCACAGCAGTTTTCAGATAGCCCTCAATGCAAAGGCTCTAGACGCAAATATTGGTGTGAGAGCTAATTCAATCAAGGAAACACTGCATGTTGGTGAAGGGCATATTGAAGAAGAATCAGCCGAGTGGTTCTTGTGGGAGAACAACTCCATTTGGCTCACTAACTTCACACACCATCAGACCTCCAAGCAGCTCTCAAGGAAACTCAGTTTTCACACTCTATGCTTAGTGCTCTTTGTATGCCTAGTACTGAAATGAAGCTTGGTAGAGCATCCCACACAAACGAATGCTCCACATGCGGGTTTCACATGCCACCAACTCCACATTCTCAGGCAACTTCAGCGCCACAGCCATTTTCAGATAGCCCTCAATGCAAAGGCTCTAGACGCAAATATTTGTGTGAGAGCTAATTCAATCAAGGAAACACTGCATGTTGGTGAAGGGCATATTGAAGAAGGATTAGCCGAGTGGTTCTTGTGGGAGAACAACTCCATTTGGCTCACTAACTTCACACACCATCAGGCTTCCAAGCAGCTCTCAAGGAAACTCAGTTTTCACACTCTATGCTTAGTGCCCTTTGAGTGCATTATCTAGGAATGAACCTGGTAGAGCATCCAACACAAACGAATGCTCCACATGCGGGTTTCACATGCCACCAACTCCACATTCACAGGCAATTTCAGCGCCACAGCCGTTTTCAGATAGCCTTCAATGCAAAGGCTCTAGATGCAAATATTGGTGTGAGAGCCAATTCAATCAAGGAAACACTGCATGTTGGTGAAGGACATATTGAAGAAGGATCAGCCGAGTGGTTCTTGTGGGAGAACAACTCCATTTGGCTCACTAACTTCACACCATCAGGCTTCCAAGCAGCTCTCAAGGAAACTCAGTTTTCACACTCTATGCTTAGTGCTCTTTGTGTGCGTAGGACTGAAATGAAGCTTGGTCAGCATCCCACACAAACGAATGCTCCACATGCGGGTTTCACATGCCACCAACTCCACATTCACAGGCAACTTCAGCGCCACAGCCGTTTTCAGATAGCCCTCAATGCAAAGGCTCTAGACGCAAATATTGGTGTGAGAGCTAATTCAATCAAGGAAACACTGCATGTTGGTGAAGGGCATATTGAAGAAGGATCAGCCGAGTGGTTCTTGTGGGAGAACAACTCCATTTGGCTCACTAACGTCACACACCATCAGGCTTCCAAGCAGCTCTCAAGGAAACTCAGTTTTCACACTCTATGCTTAGTGCCCTTTCTTTGGCTACGACTGAAATGAACCTGGTAGAGCATCCCACACAAACGAATGCTCCACATGCGGGTTTCACATGCCACCAACTCCACATTCACAGGCAACTTCAGCGCCACAGCCGTTTTCAGATAGCCCTCAATGCAAAGGCTCTAGACGCAAATATTGGTGTGAGAGCTAATTCAATCAAGGAAACACTGCATGTTGGTGAAGGGCATATTGAAGAAGGATCAGCCGAGTGGTTCTTGTGGGAGAACAACTCCATTTGGCTCACTAACTTCACACACCATCAGGCTTCCAAGCAGCTCTCAAGGAAACTCAGTTTTCACACTCTATGCTTAGTGCCCTTTGTATGGCTAGGACTGAAATGAACCTGGTAGAGCATCCCACACAAACGAATGCTCCACATGCGGGTTTCACATGCCACCAACTCCACATTCACAGGCAACTTCAGCGCCACAACCATTTTCAGATAGCCCTCAATGCAAAGGCTCTAGACGCAAATATTGGTGTGAGAGCTAATTCAATCAAGGAAACACTGCATGTTGGTGAAGGGCATATTGAAGAAGGATCAGCCGAGTGGTTCTTGTGGGAGAACAACTCCATTTGGCTCACTAACTTCACACACCATCAGGCTTCCAAGCAGCTCTCAAGGAAACTCAGTTTTCACACTCTCTGCTTAGTGCCCTTTGAGTGCATTATCTAGGAATGAAGCTGGTAGAGCATCCCACACAAACGAATGCTCCACATGCGGGTTTCACATGCCACCAACTCCACATTCTCAGGCAACTTCAGCGCCACAGCCGTTTTCAGATAGCCCTCAATGCAAGGACTCTAGACGCAAATATTGGTGTGAGAGCTAATTCAATCAAGGAAACACTGCATGATGGTGAAGGGCATATTTAAGAAGGATCAGCCGAGTGGTTCTTGTGGGAGAACAACTCCATTTGGCTCACTAACTACACACACCATCAGGCTTCCAAGCAGCTCTCAAGGAAACTCAGTTTTCACACTCTATGCTTAGTGCCCTTTGTATGGCTAGGACTGAAATGAACCTGATAGAGCATCCCACACAAACGAATGCTCCACATGCGGGTTTCACATGCCACCAACTCCACATTCACAGGCAACTTCAGCGCCACAGCCGTTTTCAGATAGCCCTCAATGCAAAGGCTCTAGACGCAGGTATTGGTGTGAGAGCTAATTCAATCAAGGAAACACGGCATGTTGGTGAAGGGCATATTGAAGAAGGATCAGCCGAGTGGTTCTTGTGGGAGAACAACTCCATTTGGCTCACTAACTTAACACACCATCAGGCTTCCGAAGGGTTCTTTGGCTCACTAACTTCACACACCATCAGGCTTCCAAGCAGCTCTCAAGGAAACTCAGTTTTCACACTCTATGCTTAGTGCCCTTTGTATGGCTAGGACTGATATGAACCTGGTAGAGCATCCCACACAAACGAATGCTCCACATGCGGGTTTCACATGCCACCAACTCCACATTCACAGGCAACTTCAGCGCCACAGCCGTTTTCAGATAGCCCTCAATGCAAAGGCTCTAGACGCAAATATTGGTGTGAGAGCTAATTCAATCAAGGAAACACTGCATGTTGGTGAAGGGCATATTGAAGAAGAATCAGCCGAGTGGTTCTTGTGGGAGAACAACTCCATTTGGCTCACTAACTTCACACACCATCAGGCTTCCAAGCAGCTCTCAAGGAAACTCAGTTTTCACACTCTATGCTTAGTGCCCTTTGTGTGCCTAGGACTGAAATGAAGCTTGTTCAGCATCCCACACAACCGAATGCTCCACATGCGGGTTTCACATGCCACCAACTCCACATTCACAGGCAACTTCAGCGCCACAGCCGTTTTCAGATAGCCCTCAGTGCAAAGCCTCTAGACGCAAATATCGGTTTGAGAGCTAATTCAATCAAGGAAACACTGCATGTTGGTGAAGGGCATATTGAACAAGAATCAGCCGAGTGGTTCTTGTGGGAGAACAACTCCATTTGGCTCACTCTCTTCACACACCATCAGGCTTCCAAGCAGCTCTCAAGGAAACTCAGTTTTCACACTCTATGCTTAGGGCCCTTTGTGTGCCTAGGACTGAAATGAAGCTTGGTCAGCATCCCACACAAACGAATGCTCCACATGCGGGTTTCACATGCCACCAACTCCACATTCACAGGCAACTTCAGCGCCACAGCTGTTTTCAGATAGCCCTCAATGCAAAGGCTCTAGACGCAAATATTGGTGTGAGAGCTAATTCAATCAAGGAAACACTGCATGTTGGTGAAGGGCATATTGAAGAAGGATCAGCCGAGTGGTTCTTGTGGGAGAACAACTCCATTTGGCTCACTAACTTCACACACCATCAGGCTTCCAAGCAGCTCTCAAGGAAACTCAGTTTTCACACTCTATGCTTAGTGCCCTTTGTATGGCTAGGACTGAAATGAACCTGGTAGAGCATCCCACACAAACGAATGCTCCACATGCGGGTTTCACATGCCACCAACTCCACATATACAGGCAACTTCAGCGCCACAGCCGTTTTCAGATAGCCCTCAATGCAAAGGCTCTAGACGCAAATATTGGTGTGAGAGCTAATTCAATCAAGGAAACACTGCATGTTGGTGAAGGGCATATTGAAGAAGGATCAGCCGAGTGGTTCTTGTGGGAGAACAACTCCATTTGGCTCACTAACTTCACACACCATCAGGCTTCCAAGCAGCTCTCAAGGAAACTCAGTTTTCACACTCTATGCTTAGTGCCCTTTGTATGGCTAGGACTGAAATGAACCTGGTAGAGCATCCCACACAAACGAATGCTCCACATGCGGGTTTCACATGCCACCAACTCCACATTCACAGGCAACTTCAGCGCCACAGCCGTTTTCAGATAGCCCTCAATGCAAAGGCTCTAGACGCAAATATTGGTGTGAGAGCTAATTCAATCAAGGAAACACTGCATGTTGGTGAAGGGCATATTGAAGAAGGATCAGCCGAGTGGTTCTTGTGGGAGAACAACTCCATTTGGCTCACTAACTTCACACACCATCAGGCTTCCAAGCAGCTCTCAAGGAAACTCAGTTTTCACACTCTATGCTTAGTGCCCTTTCTTTGGCTACGAATGAAATGAACCTGGTAGAGCATCCCACACAAACGAATGCTCCACATGCGGGTTTCACATGCCACCAACTCCACATTCACAGGCAACTTCAGCGCCACAGCAGTTTTCAGATAGCCCTCAATGCAAAGGCTCTAGACGCAAATATTGGTGTGAGAGCTAATTCAATCAAGGAAACATGGCATGTTGGTGAAGGGCATATTGAAGAAGGATCAGCCGAGTGGTTCTTGTGGGAGAACAACTCCATTTGGCTCACTAACTTCACACACCATCAGGCTTCCAACAGCTCTCAAGGAAACTCAGTTTTCACACTCTATGCTTAGTGCCCTTTGTATGGCTAGGACTGAAATGATCCTGGTAGAGCATCCCACACAAACGAATGCTCCACATGCGGGTTTCACATGCCACCAACTCCACATTCACAGGCAACTTCAGCGCCACAGCCGTTTGCAGATAGCCCTCAATGCAAAGGCTCTAGACGCAAATATTGGTGTGAGAGCTAATTCAATCAAGGAAACACTGCATGTTGGTGAAGGGCATATTGAAGAAGGATCAGCCGAGTGGTTCTTGTGGGAGAACAACTCCATTTGGCTCACTAACTTCACACACCATCAGGCATCCAAGCAGCTCTCAAGGAAACTCAATTTTCACACTCTATGCTTAGTGCCCTTTGAGTGAGTGCCTAGGACTGAAATGAAGTTTGGTCAGCATCCCACACAAACGAATGCTCCACATGCGGGTTTCACATGCCACCAACTCCACATTCACAGGCAACTTCAGCGCCACAGCCGTTTTCAGATAGCCCTCAAAATAAAGGCTCTAGACGCAAATATTGGTGTGAGAGCTAATTCAATCAAGGAAACACTGCATGTTGGTGAAGGGCATATTGAAGAAGGATCAGCCGAGTGGTTCTTGTGGAGAACAACTCCATTTGGGCTCACTAACTTCACACACCATCAGGCTTCCAAGCAGCTCTCAAGGAAACTCAGTTTTCACACTCTATGCTTAGTGCCCTTTGAGTGCCTAGAACTGAAAAGAAGCTTGGAGGAGCATCCCACATAAACGAATGCTCCACATGCGGGTTTCACATGCCACCAACTCCACATTCACAGGCAACTTCAGCGCCACAGCCGTTTTCAGATAGCCCTCAATGCAAAGGTTCTAGACGCAAATATTGGTGTGAGAGCTAATTCAATCAAGGAAACACTGCATGTTGGTGAAGGGCATATTGAAGAAGGATCAGCCGAGTGGTTCTTGTGGGAGAACAACTCCATTTGCTCACTAACTTCACACACCATCAGGCTTCCAAGCAGCTCTCAAGGAAACTCAGTTTTCACACTCTATGCTTAGTGCCGTTTGAGTGCCTAGGACTGAAATGAAGTTTTGGTCAGCATCCCACACAAACGAATGCTCCACATGCGGGTTTCACATGCCACCAACTCCACATTCACAGGCAACTTCAGCGCCACAGCCGTTTTCAGATAGCCCTCAATGCAAAGGCTCTAGACGCAAATATTGGTGTGAGAGCTAATTCAATCAAGGAAACACTGCATGTTGGTGAAGGGGCATATTGAAGAAGGATCAGCCGAGTGGTTCTTGTGGGAGAAACAACTCCATTTGGCTCACTAACTTCACACACCATCAGGCTTCCAAGCAGCTCTCAAGGAAAACTCAGTTTTCACACTCTATGCTTAGTGCCATTTGAGAGCATTATCTAGGAATGAACCTGGTAGAGCATCCCACACAAACGAATGCTCCACATGCGGGTTTCACATGCCACCAACTCCACATTCACAGGCAACTTCAGCGCCACAGCCGTTTTCAGATAGCCCTCAATGCAAAGGCTCTAGACGCAAATATTGGTGTGAGAGCTAATTCAATCAAGGAAACACTGCATGTTGGTGAAGGGCATATTGAAGAAGGATTAGCCGAGTGGTTCTTGTGGGAGAACAACTCATTTGGCTCACTAACTTCACACACCATCAGGCTTCCAAGCAGCTCTCAAGGAAACTCAGTTTTCACACTCTATGCTTAGTGCCCTTTGTATGGCTAGGACTGAAATGAACCTGGTAGAGCATCCCACAGAAACGAATGCTCACATGCGGGTTTCGCATGCCACCAACTCCACATTCATAGGCAACTTCAGCGCCACAGCCGTTTTCAGATAGCCCTCAAAGCAAAGGCTCTGGAAGCAAATATTGGTGTGAGAGCTAATTCAATCAAGGAAACACTGCATGTTGGTGAAGGGCATATTGAAGAAGGATCAGCCGAGTGGTTCTTGTGGGAGAACAACTCCATTTGGCTCACTAACTTCACACACCATCAGGCTTCCAAGCAGCTCTCAAGGAAACTCAGTTTTCACACTCTATGCTTAGTGCCCTTTTGAGAGCCTAGGACTGAAATGAATCTTGGAGAGCATCCCACATAAACGAATGCTCCACATGCGGGTTTCACATGCCACCAACTCCACATTCACAGGCAACTTCAGCGCCACAGCCGTTTTCAGATAGGCCCTCAATGCAAAGGCTCTAGACGCAAATATTGGTGTGAGAGCTAATTCAATCAAGGAAACACTGCATGTTGGTGAAGGGCATATTGAAGAAGGATCAGCCGAGTGGGTCTTGTGGGAGAACAACTCCATTTGGCTCACTGACGTCACACACCATCAGGCTTCCAAGCAGCTCTCAAGGAAACTCAGTTTTCACACTCTATGCTTAGAGCCCTTTGAGTGCCTAGGACTGAAATGAAGCTTGGAGAGCATCCCACATAAACGAATGCTCCACATGCGGGTTTCACATGCCACCAACTCCACATTCACAGGCAACTTCAGCGCCACAGCCGTTTTCAGATAGCCCTCAATGCAAAGGCTCTAGACGCAAATATTGGTGTGAGAGCTAATTCAATCAAGGAAACACTGCATGTTGGTGAAGGGCATATTGAAGAAGGATCAGCCGAGTGGTTCTTGTGGGAGAACAACTCCATTTGGCTCACTAACTTCACACACCATCAGGCTTCCAAGCAGCTCTCAAGGAAACTCAGTTTTCACACTCTATGCTTAGTGCCCTTTCTTTGGCTACGAATGAAATGAACCTGGTAGAGCATCCCACACAAACGAATGCTCCACATGCGGGTTTCACATGCCACCAACTCCACATTCACAGGCAACTTCAGCGCCACAGCCGTTTTCAGATAGCCCGCAATGCAAAGGCTCTAGACGCAAATATTGGTGTGAGAGCTAATTCAATCAAGGAAACATGGCATGTTGGTGAAGGGCATATTGAAGAAGGATCAGCCGAGTGGTTCTTGTGGGAGAACAACTCCATTTGGCTCACTAACTTCACACACCATCAGGCTTCCAAGCAGCTCTCAAGGAAACTCAGTTTTCACACTCTATGCTTAGGGCCCTTTCTTTGGCTACGACTGAAATGAACCTGGTAGAGCATCCCACAGAAACGAATGCTCCACATGCGGGTTTCACATGCCACCAACTCCACATTCACAGGCAAATTCAGCGCCACAGCTGTTTTCAGATAGCCCTCAATGCAAAGGCTCTAGACGCAAATATTGGTGTGAGAGCTAATTCAATCAAGGAAACACTGCATGTTGGTGAAGGGCATATTGAAGAAGGATCAGCCGAGTGGTTCTTGTGGGAGAACAACTCCATTTGGCTGACTAACTTCACACACCATCAGGCTTCCAAGCAGCTCTCAAGGAAACTCAGTTTTCACACTCTATGCTTAGTGCCTTTTCTTTGGCTACGACTGAAATGAACCTGGTAGAGCATCCCACACAAACGAATGCTCCACATGCGGGTTTCACATGCCACCAACTCCACATTCACAGGCAACTTCAGCGCCACAGCCGTTTTCAGATAGCCCTCAATGCAAAGGCTCTAGACGCAAATATTGGTGTGAGAGCTAATTCAATCAAGGAAACACTGCATGTTGGTGAAGGGCATATTGAAGAAGGATCAGCCGAGTGGTTCTTGTGGGAGAACAACTCCATTTGGCTCACTAACTTCACACACCATCAGGCTTCCAAGCAGCTCTCAAGGAAACTCAGTTTTCACACTCTCTGCTTAGTGCCCTTTCTTTGGCTACGACTGAAATGAACCTGGTAGAGCATCCCACACAAACGAATGCTCCACATGCGGGTTTCACATGCCACCAACTCCACATTCACAGGCAACTTCAGCGCCACAGCCGTTTTCAGATAGCCCGCAATGCAAAGGCTCTAGACGCAAATATTGGTGTGAGAGCTAATTCAATCAAGGAAACACTGCATGTTGGTGAAGGGCATATTGAAGAAGGATTAGCCGAGTGGTTCTTGTGGGAGAACAACTCCATTTGGCTCACTAACTTCACACACCATCAGGCTTCCAAGCAGCTCTCAAGGAAACTCAGTTTTCACACTCTATGCTTAGTGCCCTTTCTTTGGCTACGACTGAAATGAACCTGGTAGAGCATCCCACAGAAACGAATGCTCCACATGCGGATTTCACATGCCACCAACTCCACATTCATAGGCAACTTCAGCGCCACAGCCGTTTTCAGATAGCCCTCAAAGCAAAGGCTCTAGAAGCAAATATTGGTGTGAGAGCTAATTCAATCAAGGAAACACTGCATGTTGGTGAAGGGCATATTGAAGAAGGATCAGCCGAGTGGTTCTTGTGGGAGAACAACTCCATTTGGCTCACTAACTTCACACACCATCAGGCTTCCAAGCAGCTCTCAAGGAAACTCAGTTTTCACACTCTATGCTTAGTGCCCTTTGAGTGCATTATCTAGGAATGAACCTGGTAGAGCATCCCACAGAAACGAATGCTCCACATGCGGGTTTCACATGCCACCAACTCCACATTCACAGGCAACTTCAGCGCCACAGCCGTTTTCAGATAGCCCTCAAAGCAAAGGCTCTAGACGCAAATATTGGTGTGAGAGCTAATTCAATCAAGGAAACACTGCATGTTGGTGAAGGGCATATTGAAGAAGAATCAGCCGAGTGGTTCTTGTGGGAGAACAACTCCATTTGGCTCACTAACTTCACACACCATCAGGCTTCCAAGCAGCTCTCAAGGAAACTCAGTTTTCACACTCTATGCTTAGTGCCCTTTCTTTGCCTATGACTGAAATGAACCTGGTAGAGCATCCCACACAAACGAATGCTCCACATGCGGGTTTCACATGCCACCAACTCCACATTCACAGGCAACTTCAGCGCCATAGCCGTTTTCAGATAGCCCTCAATGCAAAGGCTCTAGACGCAAATATTGGTGTGAGAGCTAATTCAATCAAGGAAACACTGCATGTTGGTGAAGGGCATATTGAAGAAGGATCAGCCGAGTGGTTCTTGTGGGAGAACAACTCCATTTGGCTCACTGACGTCACACACCATCAGGCTTCCAAGCAGCTCTCAAGGAAACTCAGTTTTCACACTCTATGCTTAGTGCCCTTTGAGTGCCTAGGACTGAAATGAAGCTTGGAGAGCATCCCACATAAACGAATGCTCCACATGCGGGTTTCACATGCCACCAACTCCACATTCACAGGCAACTTCAGCGCCACAGCCGTTTTCAGATAGCCCTCAATGCAAAGGCTCTAGACGCAAATATTGGTGTGAGAGCTAATTCAATCAAGGAAACACTGCATGTTGGTGAAGGGCATATTGAAGAAGGATCAGCCGAGTGGTTCTTGTGGGAGAACAACTCCATTTGGCTCACTGACGTCACACACCATCAGGCTTCCAAGCAGCTCTCAAGGAAACTCAGTTTTCACACTCTATGCTTAGTGCCCTTTGAGTGCCTAGGACTGAAATGAAGCTTGGAGAGCATCCCACATAAACGAATGCTCCACATGCGGGTTTCACATGCCACCAACTCCACATTCACAGGCAACTTCAGCGCCACAGCCGTTTTCAGATAGCCCTCAATGCAAAGGCTCTAGACGCAAATATTGGTGTGAGAGCTAATTCAATCAAGGAAACACTGCATGTTGGTGAAGGGCATATTGAAGAAGGATCAGCCGAGTGGTTCTTGTGGGAGAACAACTCCATTTGGCTCACTAACTTCACACACCATCAGGCTTCCAAGCAGCTCTCAAGGAAACTCAGTTTTCACACTCTATGCTTAGTGCCATTTGAGAGCATTATCTAGGAATGAACCTGGTAGAGCATCCCACACAAACGAATGCTCCACATGCGGGTTTCACATGCCACCAACTCCACATTCACAGGCAACTTCAGCGCCACAGCCGTTTTCAGATAGCCCGCAATGCAAAGGCTCTAGACGCAAATATTGGTGTGAGAGCTAATTCAATCAAGGAAACACTGCATGTTGGTGAAGGGCATATTGAAGAAGGATTAGCCGAGTGGTTCTTGTGGGAGAACAACTCCATTTGGCTCACTAAATTCACACACCATCAGGCTTCCAAGCAGCTCTCAAGGAAACTCAGTTTTCACACTCTATGCTTAGTGCCCTTTCTTTGGCTACGACTGAAATGAACCTGGTAGAGCATCGCACACAAACGAATGCTCCACATGCGGGTTTCACATGCCACCAACTCCACATTCATAGGCAACTTCAGCGCCACAGCCGTTTTCAGATAGCCCTCAAAGCAAAGGCTCTAGAAGCAAATATTGGTGTGAGAGCTAATTCAATCAAGGAAACACTGCATGTTGGTGAAGGGCATATTGAAGAAGGATCAGCCGAGTGGTTCTTGTGGGAGAACAACTCCATTTGGCTCACTAACTTCACACACCATCAGGCTTCCAAGCAGCTCTCAAGGAAACTCAGTTTTCACACTCTATGCTTAGTGCCCTTTGAGTGCATTATCTAGGAATGAACCTGGTAGAGCATCCCACAGAAACGAATGCTCCACATGCGGGTTTCACATGCCACCAACTCCACATTCACAGGCAACTTCAGCGCCACAGCCGTTTTCAGATAGCCCTCAAAGCAAAGGCTCTAGACGCAAATATTGGTGTGAGAGCTAATTCAATCAAGGAAACACTGCATGTTGGTGAAGGGCATATTGAAGAAGAATCAGCCGAGTGGTTCTTGTGGGAGAACAACTCCATTTGGCTCACTAACTTCACACACCATCAGGCTTCCAAGCAGCTCTCAAGGAAACTCAGTTTTCACACTCTATGCTTAGTGCCCTTTCTTTGGCTATGACTGAAATGAACCTGGTAGAGCATCCCACACAAACGAATGCTCCACATGCGGGTTTCACATGCCACCAACTCCACATTCACAGGCAACTTCAGCGCCATAGCCGTTTTCAGATAGCCCTCAATGCAAAGGCTCTAGACGCAAATATTGGTGTGAGAGCTAATTCAATCAAGGAAACACTGCATGTTGGTGAAGGGCATATTGAAGAAGGATCAGCCGAGTGGTTCTTGTGGGAGAACAACTCCATTTGGCTCACTGACGTCACACACCATCAGGCTTCCAAGCAGCTCTCAAGGAAACTCAGTTTTCACACTCTATGCTTAGTGCCCTTTGAGTGCCTAGGACTGAAATGAAGCTTGGAGAGCATCCCACATAAACGAATGCTCCACATGCGGGTTTCACATGCCACCAACTCCACATTGACAGGCAACTTCAGCGCCACAGCCGTTTTCAGATAGCCCTCAATGCAAAGGCTCTAGACGCAAATATTGGTGTGAGAGCTAATTCAATCAAGGAAACACTGCATGTTGTGAAGGGCATATTGAAGAAGGATCAGCCGAGTGGTTCTTGTGGGAGAACAACTCCATTTGGCTCGCTGACGTCACACACCATCAGGCTTCCAAGCAGCTCTCAAGGAAACTCAGTTTTCACACTCTATGCTTAGTGCCCTTTGAGTGCCTAGGACTGAAATGAAGCTTGGAGAGCATCCCACATAAACGAATGCTCCACATGCGGGTTTCACATGCCACCAACTCCACATTCACAGGCAACTTCAGCGCCACAGCCGTTTTCAGATAGCCCGCAATGCAAAGGCTCTAGACGCAAATATTGGTGTGAGAGCTAATTCAATCAAGGAAACACTGCATGTTGGTGAAGGGCATATTGAAGAAGGATCAGCCGAGTGGTTCTTGTGGGAGAACAACTCCATTTGGCTCACTAACTTCACACACCATCAGGCTTCCAAGCAGCTCTCAAGGAAACTCAGTTTTCACACTCTATGCTTAGTGCCCTTTCTTTGGCTACGAATGAAATGAACCTGGTAGAGCATCCCACACAAACGAATGCTCCACATGCGGGTTTCACATGCCACCAACTCCACATTCACAGGCAACTTCAGCGCCACAGCCGTTTTCAGATAGCCCGCAATGCAAAGGCTCTAGACGCAAATATTGGTGTGAGAGCTAATTCAATCAAGGAAACATGGCATGTTGGTGAAGGGCATATTGAAGAAGGATCAGCCGAGTGGTTCTTGTGGGAGAACAACTCCATTTGGCTCACTAACTTCACACACCATCAGGCTTCCAAGCAGCTCTCAAGGAAACTCAGTTTTCACACTCTATGCTTAGTGCCCTTTCTTTGGCTAGGACTGAAATGAACCTGGTAGAGCATCCCACAGAAACGAATGCTCCACATGCGGGTTTCACATGCCACCAACTCCACATTCACAGGCAACTTCAGCGCCACAGCTGTTTTCAGATAGCCCTCAATGCAAAGGCTCTAGACGCAAATATTGGTGTGAGAGCTAATTCAATCAAGGAAACACTGCATGTTGGTGAAGGGCATATTGAAGAAGGATCAGCCGAGTGGTTCTTGTGGGAGAACAACTCCATTTGGCTCACTAACTTCACACACCATCAGGCTTCCAAGCAGCTCTCAAGGAAACTCAGTTTTCACACTCTATGCTTAGTGCCCTTTCTTTGGCTAGGACTGAAATGAACCTGGTAGAGCATCCCACACAAACGAATGCTCCACATGCGGGTTTCACATGCCACCAACTCCACATTCACAGGCAACTTCAGCGCCACAGCCGTTTTCAGATAGCCCTCAATGCAAAGGCTCTAGACGCAAATATTGGTGTGAGAGCTAATTCAATCAAGGAAACATGGCATGTTGGTGAAGGGCATATTGAAGAAGGATCAGCCGAGTGGTTCTTGTGGGAGAACAACTCCATTTGGCTCACTAACTTCACACACCATCAGGCTTCCAAGCAGCTCTCAAGGAAACTCAGTTTTCACACTCTATGCTTAGTGCCCTTTCTTTGGCTACGACTGAAATGAACCTGGTAGAGCATCCCACAGAAACGAATGCTCCACATGCGGGTTTCACATGCCACCAACTCCACATTCACAGGCAACTTCAGCGCCACAGCTGTTTTCAGATAGCCCTCAATGCAAAGGCTCTAGACGCAAATATTGGTGTGAGAGCTAATTCAATCAAGGAAACACTGCATGTTGGTGAAGGGCATATTGAAGAAGGATCAGCCGAGTGGTTCTTGTGGGAGAACAACTCCATTTGGCTCACTAACTTCACACACCATCAGGCTTCCAAGCAGCTCTCAAGGAAACTCAGTTTTCACACTCTATGCTTAGTGCCCTTTCTTTGGCTACGACTGAAATGAACCTGGTAGAGCATCCCACACAAACGAATGCTCCACATGCGGGTTTCACATGCCACCAACTCCACATTCACAGGCAACTTCAGCGCCACAGCCGTTTTCAGATAGCCCTCAATGCAAAGGCTCTAGACGCAAATATTGGTGTGAGAGCTAATTCAATCAAGGAAACACTGCATGTTGGTGAAGGGCATATTGAAGAAGGATCAGCCGAGTGGTTCTTGTGGGAGAACAACTCCGTTTGGCTCACTAACTTCACACACCATCAGGCTTCCAAGCAGCTCTCAAGGAAACTCAGTTTTCACACTCTATGCTTAGTGCCCTTTGAGTGCCTAGGACTGAAATGAAGTTTGGTCAGCATCCCACACAAACGAATGCTCCACATGCGGGTTTCACATGCCACCAACTCCACATTCACAGGCAACTTCAGCGCCACAGCCGTTTTCAGATAGCCCTCAATGCAAAGGCTCTAGACGCAAATATTGGTGTGAGAACTAATTCAATCAAGGAAACACTGCATGTTGGTGAAGGGCATATTGAAGAAGAATCAGCCGAGTGGTTCTTGTGGGAGAACAACTCCATTTGGCTCACTAACTTCACACACCATCAGGCTTCCAAGCAGCTCTCAAGGAAACTCAGTTTTCACACTCTATGCTTAGTGCCCTTTCTTTGGCTACGACTGAAATGAAGCTTGGTCAGCATCCCACACAAACGAATGCTCCACATGCGGGTTTCACATGCCACCAACTCCACATTCACAGGCAACTTCAGCGCCACAGCCGTTTTCAGATAGCCCTCAATGCAAAGGCTCTAGACGCAAATATTGGTGTGAGAGCTAATTCAATCAAGGAAACACTGCATGTTGGTGAAGGGCATATTGAAGAAGGATCAGCCGAGTGGTTCTTGTGGGAGAACAACTCCATTTGGCTCACTAACTTCACACACCATCAGGCTTCCAAGCAGCTCTCAAGGAAACTCAGTTTTCACACTCTATGCTTAGTGCCCTTTCTTTGGCTAGGACTGAAATGAACCTGGTAGAGCATCCCACACAAACGAATGCTCCACATGCGGGTTTCACATGCCACCAACTCCACATTCACAGGCAACTTCAGCGCCACAGCCGTTTTCAGATAGCCCTCAATGCAAAGGCTCTAGACGCAAATATTGGTGTGAGAGCTAATTCAATCAAGGAAACACTGCATGTTGGTGAAGGGCATATTGAAGAAGGATCAGCCGAGTGGTTCTTGTGGGAGAACAACTCCATTTGGCTCACTAACTTCACACACCATCAGGCTTCCAAGCAGCTCTCAAGGAAACTCAGTTTTCACACTCTATGCTTAGTGCCCTTTCTTTGGCTAGGACTGAAATGAACCTGGTAGAGCATCCCACACAAACGAATGCTCCACATGCGGGTTTCACATGCCACCAACTCCACATTCACAGGCAACTTCAGCGCCACAGCCGTTTTCAGATAGCCCTCAATGCAAAGGCTCTAGACGCAAATATTGGTGTGAGAGCTAATTCAATCAAGGAAACACTGCATGTTGGTGAAGGGCATATTGAAGAAGGATCAGCCGAGTGGTTCCTGTGGGAGAACAACTCCATTTGGCTCACTAACTTCACACACCATCAGGCTTCCAAGCAGCTCTCAAGGAAACTCAGTTTTCACACTCTATGCTTAGTGCCCTTTGAGTGCATTATCTAGGAATGAACCTGGTAGAGCATCCCACACAAACGAATGCTCCACATGCGGGTTTCACATGCCACCAACTCCACATTCTCAGGCAACTTCAGCGCCATAGCCGTTTTCAGATAGCCCTCAATGCAAAGGCTCTAGACGCAAATATTGGTGTGAGAGCTAATTCAATCAAGGAAACACTGCATGTTGGTGAAGGGCATATTGAAGAAGGATCAGCCGAGTGGTTCTTGTGGGAGAACAACTCCATTTGGCTCACTGACGTCACACACCATCAGGCTTCCAAGCAGCTCTCAAGGAAACTCAGTTTTCACACTCTATGCTTAGTGCCCTTTGAGTGCCTAGGACTGAAATGAAGCTTGGAGAGCATCCCACATAAACGAATGCTCCACATGCGGGTTTCACATGCCACCAACTCCACATTCACAGGCAACTTCAGCACCACAGCCGTTTTCAGATAGCCCTCAATGCAAAGGCTCTAGACGCAAATATTGGTGTGAGAGCTAATTCAATCAAGGAAACACTGCATGTTGGTGAAGGGCATATTGAAGAAGGATCAGCCGAGTGGTTCTTGTGGGAGAACAACTCCATTTGGCTCACTGACGTCACACACCATCAGGCTTCCAAGCAGCTCTCAAGGAAACTCAGTTTTCACACTCTATGCTTAGTGCCCTTTGAGTGCCTAGGACTGAAATGAAGCTTGGAGAGCATCCCACACAAACGAATGCTCCACATGCGGGTTTCACATGCCACCAACTCCACATTCACAGGCAACTTCAGCGCCACAGCTGTTTTCAGATAGCCCTCAATGCAAAGGCTCTAGACGCAAATATTGGTGTGAGAGCTAATTCAATCAAGGAAACACTGCATGTTGGTGAAGGGCATATTGAAGAAGGATCAGCCGAGTGGTTCTTGTGGGAGAACAACTCCGTTTGGCTCACTAACTTCACACACCATCAGGCTTCCAAGCAGCTCTCAAGGAAACTCAATTTTCACACTCTATGCTTAGTGCCGTTTGAGTGCCTAGGACTGAAATGAAGTTTGGTCAGCATCCCACACAAACGAATGCTTCACATGCGGGTTTCACATGCCACCAACTCCACATTCACAGGCAACTTCAGCGCCACAGCCGTTTTCAGATAGCCCTCAGAGCAAAGGCTCTAGACGCAAATATTGGTGTGAGAGCTAATTCAATCAAGGAAACACTGCATGTTGGTGAAGGGCATATTGAAGAAGGATCAGCCGAGTGGTTCTTGTGGGAGAACAACTCCATTTGGCTCACTAACTTCACACACCATCAGGCTTCCAAGCAGCTCTCAAGGAAACTCAGTTTTCACACTCTATGCTTAGTGCCCTTTGAGTGCATTATCTAGGAATGAACCTGGTAGAGCATCCCACACAAACGAATGCTCCACATGCGGGTTTCACATGCCACCAACTCCACATTCTCAGGCAACCTCAGCGCCACAGCCGTTTTCAGATAGCCCTCAATGCAAAGGCTCTAGACGCAAATATTGGTGTGAGAGTTAATTCAATCAAGGAAACACTGCATGTTGGTGAAGGGCATATTGAAGAAGGATCAGCCGAGTGGTTCTTGTGGGAGAACAACTCCATTTGGCTCACTAACGTCACACACCATCAGGCTTCCAAGCAGCTCTCAAGGAAACTCAGTTTTCACACTCTATGCTTAGTGCCGTTTGAGTGCCTAGGACTGAAATGAAGTTTGGTCAGCATCCCACACAAACGAATGCTCCACATGCGGGTTTCACATGCCACCAACTCCACATTCACAGGCAACTTCAGCGCCACAGCCGTTTTCAGATAGCCCTCAAAGCAAAGGCTCTAGACGCAAATATTGGTGTGAGAGCTAATTCAATCAAGGAAACACTGCATGTTGGTGAAGGGCATATTGAAGAAGGATCAGGCGAGTGGTTCTTGTGGGAGAACAACTCCATTTGGCTCACTAACTTCACACACCATCAGGCTTCCAAGCAGCTCTCAAGGAAACTCAGTTTTCACACTCTATGCTTAGTGCCCTTTGAGTGCATTATCTAGGAATGAACCTGGTAGAGCATCCCACACAAACGAATGCTCCACATGCGGGTTTCACATGCCACCAACTCCACATTCACAGGCAACTTCAGCGCCACAGCCGTTTTCAGATAGCCCTCAATGCAAAGGCTCTAGACGCAAATATTGGTGTGAGAGCTAATTCAATCAAGGAAACACTGCATGTTGGTGAAAGGCATATTGAAGAAGGATCAGCCGAGTGGTTCTTGTGGGAGAACAACTCCATTTGGCTCACTAACTTCACACACCATCAGGCTTCCAAGCAGCTCTCAAGGAAACTCAGTTTTCACACTCTATGCTTAGTGCCCTTTGTATGGCTAGGACTGAAATGAACCTGGTAGAGCATCCCACACAAACGAATGCTCCACATGCGGGTTTCAAATGCCACCAACTCCACATTCTCAGGCAACTTCAGCGCCACAGCCGTTTTCAGATAGCCCTCAATGCAAAGGCTCTAGACGCAAATATTGGTGTGAGAGCTAATTCAATCAAGGAAACACTGCATGTTGGTGAAGGGCATATTGAAGAAGGATCAGCCGAGTGGTTCTTGTGGGAGAACAACTCCATTTGGCTCACTGACGTCACACACCATCAGGCTTCCAAGCAGCTCTCAAGGAAACTCAGTTTTCACACTCTATGCTTAGTGCCCTTTGAGTGCCTAGGACTGAAATGAAGCTTGGAGAGCATCCCACACAAACGAATGCTCCACATGCGGGTTTCACATGCCACCAACTCCACATTCACAGGCAACTTCAGCGCCACAGCCGTTTTCAGATAGCCCTCAATGCAAAGGCTCTAGACGCAAATATTGGTGTGAGAGCTAATTCAATCAAGGAAACACTGCATGTTGGTGAAGGGCATATTGAAGAAGGATCAGCCGAGTGGTTCTTGTGGGAGAACAACTCCATTTGGCTCACTGACGTCACACACCATCAGGCTTCCAAGCAGCTCTCAAGGAAACTCAGTTTTCACACTCTATGCTTAGTGCCCTTTGAGTGCCCAGGACTGAAATGAAGCTTGGAGAGCATCCCACATAAACGAATGCTCCACATGCGGGTTTCACATGCCACCAACTCCACATTCACAGGCAACTTCAGCGCCACAGCCGTTTTCAGATAGCCCTCAATGCAAAGGCTCTAGACGCAAATATTGGTGTGAGAGCTAATTCAATCAAGGAAACACTGCATGTTGGTGAAGGGCATATTGAAGAAGGATCAGCCGAGTGGTTCTTGTGGGAGAACAACTCCATTTGGCTCACTAACTTCACACACCATCAGGCTTCCAAGCAGCTCTCAAGGAAACTCAGTTTTCACACTCTATGCTTAGTGCCCTTTGAGTGCATTATCTAGGAATGAATCTGGTAGAGCATCCCACAGAAACGAATGCTCCACATGCGGGTTTCACATGCCACCAACTCCACATTCACAGGCAACTTCAGCGCCATAGCCGTTTTCAGATAGCCCTCAAAGCAAAGGCTCTAGACGCAAATATTGGTGTGAGAGCTAATTCAATCAAGGAAACACTGCATGTTGGTGAAGGGCATATTGAAGAAGAATCAGCCGAGTGGTTCTTGTGGGAGAACAACTCCATTTGGCTCACTAACTTCACACACCATCAGGCTTCCAAGCAGCTCTCAAGGAAACTCAGTTTTCACACTCTATGCTTAGTGCCCTTTGAGTGCCTAGGACTGAAATGAAGCTTGGAGTGCATCCCACACAAACGAATGCTCCACATGCGGGTTTCACATGCCACCAACTCCACATTCACAGGCAACTTCAGCGCCACAGCCGTTTTCAGATAGCCCTCAATGCAAAGGCTCTAGACGCAAATATTGGTGTGAGAGCTAATTCAATCAAGGAAACACTGCATGTTGGTGAAGGGCATATTGAAGAAGGATCAGCCGAGTGGTTCTTGTGGGAGAACAACTCCATTTGGCTCACTAACTTCACACACCATCAGGCTTCCAAGCAGCTCTCAAGGAAACTCAGTTTTCACACTCTATGCTTAGTGCCCTTTCTTTGGCTACGACTGAAATGAACCTGGTAGAGCATCCCACACAAACGAATGCTCCACATGCGGGTTTCACATGCCACCAACTCCACATTCTCAGGCAACCTTAGCGCCACAGCCGTTTTCAGATAGCCCTGAATGCAAAGGCTCTAGACGCAAATATTGGTGTGAGAGTTAATTCAATCAAGGAAACACTGCATGTTGGTGAAGGGCATATTGAAGAAGGATCAGCCAAGTGGTTCTTGTGGGAGAACAACTCCATTTGGCTCACTAACTTCACACACCATCAGGCTTCCAAGCAGCTCTCAAGGAAACTCAGTTTTCACACTCTATGCTTAGTGCCCTTTCTTTGGCTACGACTGAAATGAACCTGGTAGAGCATCCCACACAAACGAATGCTCCACATGCGGGTTTCACATGCCACCAACTCCACATTCACAGGCAACTTCAGCGCCACAGCCGTTTTCAGATAGCCCTCAATGCAAAGGCTCTAGACGCAAATATTGGTGTGAGAGCTAATTCAATCAAGGAAACACTGCATGTTGGTGAAGGGCATATTGAAGAAGGATCAGCCGAGTGGTTCTTGTGGGAGAACAACTCCATTTGGCTCACTAACTTCACACACCATCAGGCTTCCAAGCAGCTCTCAAGGAAACTCAGTTTTCACACTCTATGCTTAGTGCCCTTTGAGTGCATTATCTAGGAATGAACCTGGTAGAGCATCCCACACAAATGAATGCTCCACATGCGGGTTTCACATGCCACCAACTCCACATTCACAGGCAACTTCAGCGCCACAGCCGTTTTCAGATAGCCCTCAATGCAAAGGCTCTAGACGCAAATATTGGTGTGAGAGCTAATTCAATCAAGGAAACACTGCATGTTGGTGAAGGGCATATTGAAGAAGGATCAGCCGAGTGGTTCTTGTGGGAGAACAACTCCATTTGGCTCACTGACGTCACACACCATCAGGCTTCCAAGCAGCTCTCAAGGAAACTCAGTTTTCACACTCTATGCTTAGTGTCCTTTCTTTGGCTACGACTGAAATGAACCTGGTACAGCATCCCACACAAACGAATGCTCCACATGCGGGTTTCACATGCCACCAACTCCACATTCTCAGGCAACTTCAGCGCCACAGCCGTTTTCAGATAGCCCTCAATGCAAAGGCTCTAGACGCAAATATTGGTGTGAGAGTTAATTCAATCAAGGAAACACTGCATGTTGATGAAGGGCATATTGAAGAAGGATCAGCCGAGTGGTTCTTGTGGGAGAACAACTCCATTTGGCTCACTAACTTCACACACCATCAGGCTTCCAAGCAGCTCTCAAGGAAACTCAGTTTTCACACTCTATGCTTAGTGCCCTTTCTTTGGCTACGACTGAAATGAACCTGGTAGAGCATCCCACACAAACGAATGCTCCACATGCGGGTTTCACATGCCACCAACTCCACATTCACAGGCAACTTCAGCGCCACAGCCGTTTTCAGATAGCCCTCAATGCAAAGGCTCTAGACGCAAATATTGGTGTGAGAGCTAATTCAATCAAGGAAACACTGCATGTTGGTGAAAGGCATATTGAAGAAGGATCAGCCGAGTGGTTCTTGTGGGAGAACAACTCCATTTGGCTCACTAACTTCACACACCATCAGGCTTCCAAGCAGCTCTCAAGGAAACTCAGTTTTCACACTCTCTGCTTAGTGCCCTTTGTATGGCTAGGACTGAAATGAACCTGGTAGAGCATCCCACACAAACGAATGCTCCACATGCGGGTTTCAAATGCCACCAACTCCACATTCTCAGGCAACTTCAGCGCCACAGCCGTTTTCAGATAGCCCTCAATGCAAAGGCTCTAGACGCAAATATTGGTGTGAGAGCTAATTCAATCAAGGAAACACTGCATGTTGGTGAAGGGCATATTGAAGAAGGATCAGCCGAGTGGTTCTTGTGGGAGAACAACTCCATTTGGCTCACTGACGTCACACACCATCAGGCTTCCAAGCAGCTCTCAAGGAAACTCAGTTTTCACACTCTATGCTTAGTGCCCTTTGAGTGCCTAGGACTGAAATGAAGCTTGGAGAGCATCCCACACAAACGAATGCTCCACATGCGGGTTTCACATGCCACCAACTCCACATTCACAGGCAACTTCAGCGCCACAGCCGTTTTCAGATAGCCCTCAATGCAAAGGCTCTAGACGCAAATATTGGTGTGAGAGCTAATTCAATCAAGGAAACACTGCATGTTGGTGAAGGGCATATTGAAGAAGGATCAGCCGAGTGGTTCTTGTGGGAGAACAACTCCATTTGGCTCACTGACGTCACACACCATCAGGCTTCCAAGCAGCTCTCAAGGAAACTCAGTTTTCACACTCTATGCTTAGTGCCCTTTGAGTGCCCAGGACTGAAATGAAGCTTGGAGAGCATCCCACATAAACGAATGCTCCACATGCGGGTTTCACATGCCACCAACTCCACATTCACAGGCAACTTCAGCGCCACAGCCGTTTTCAGATAGCCCTCAATGCAAAGGCTCTAGACGCAAATATTGGTGTGAGAGCTAATTCAATCAAGGAAACACTGCATGTTGGTGAAGGGCATATTGAAGAAGGATCAGCCGAGTGGTTCTTGTGGGAGAACAACTCCATTTGGCTCACTAACTTCACACACCATCAGGCTTCCAAGCAGCTCTCAAGGAAACTCAGTTTTCACACTCTATGCTTAGTGCCCTTTGAGTGCATTATCTAGGAATGAATCTGGTAGAGCATCCCACAGAAACGAATGCTCCACATGCGGGTTTCACATGCCACCAACTCCACATTCACAGGCAACTTCAGCGCCATAGCCGTTTTCAGATAGCCCTCAAAGCAAAGGCTCTAGACGCAAATATTGGTGTGAGAGCTAATTCAATCAAGGAAACACTGCATGTTGGTGAAGGGCATATTGAAGAAGAATCAGCCGAGTGGTTCTTGTGGGAGAACAACTCCATTTGGCTCACTAACTTCACACACCATCAGGCTTCCAAGCAGCTCTCAAGGAAACTCAGTTTTCACACTCTATGCTTAGTGCCCTTTGAGTGCCTAGGACTGAAATGAAGCTTGGAGTGCATCCCACACAAACGAATGCTCCACATGCGGGTTTCACATGCCACCAACTCCACATTCACAGGCAACTTCAGCGCCACAGCCGTTTTCAGATAGCCCTCAATGCAAAGGCTCTAGACGCAAATATTGGTGTGAGAGCTAATTCAATCAAGGAAACACTGCATGTTGGTGAAGGGCATATTGAAGAAGGATCAGCCGAGTGGTTCTTGTGGGAGAACAACTCCATTTGGCTCACTAACTTCACACACCATCAGGCTTCCAAGCAGCTCTCAAGGAAACTCAGTTTTCACACTCTATGCTTAGTGCCCTTTCTTTGGCTACGACTGAAATGAACCTGGTAGAGCATCCCACACAAACGAATGCTCCACATGCGGGTTTCACATGCCACCAACTCCACATTCTCAGGCAACCTTAGCGCCACAGCCGTTTTCAGATAGCCCTGAATGCAAAGGCTCTAGACGCAAATATTGGTGTGAGAGTTAATTCAATCAAGGAAACACTGCATGTTGGTGAAGGGCATATTGAAGAAGGATCAGCCAAGTGGTTCTTGTGGGAGAACAACTCCATTTGGCTCACTAACTTCACACACCATCAGGCTTCCAAGCAGCTCTCAAGGAAACTCAGTTTTCACACTCTATGCTTAGTGCCCTTTCTTTGGCTACGACTGAAATGAACCTGGTAGAGCATCCCACACAAACGAATGCTCCACATGCGGGTTTCACATGCCACCAACTCCACATTCACAGGCAACTTCAGCGCCACAGCCGTTTTCAGATAGCCCTCAATGCAAAGGCTCTAGACGCAAATATTGGTGTGAGAGCTAATTCAATCAAGGAAACACTGCATGTTGGTGAAGGGCATATTGAAGAAGGATCAGCCGAGTGGTTCTTGTGGGAGAACAACTCCATTTGGCTCACTAACGTCAGACACCATCAGGCTTCCAAGCAGCTCTCAAGGAAACTCAGTTTTCACACTCTATGCTTAGTGCCCTTTGAGTGCATTATCTAGGAATGAACCTGGTAGAGCATCCCACACAAATGAATGCTCCACATGCGGGTTTCACATGCCACCAACTCCACATTCACAGGCAACTTCAGCGCCACAGCCGTTTTCAGATAGCCCTCAATGCAAAGGCTCTAGACGCAAATATTGGTGTGAGAGCTAATTCAATCAAGGAAACACTGCATGTTGGTGAAGGGCATATTGAAGAAGGATCAGCCGAGTGGTTCTTGTGGGAGAACAACTCCATTTGGCTCACTGACGTCACACACCATCAGGCTTCCAAGCAGCTCTCAAGGAAACTCAGTTTTCACACTCTATGCTTAGTGTCCTTTCTTTGGCTACGACTGAAATGAACCTGGTACAGCATCCCACACAAACGAATGCTCCACATGCGGGTTTCACATGCCACCAACTCCACATTCTCAGGCAACTTCAGCGCCACAGCCGTTTTCAGATAGCCCTCAATGCAAAGGCTCTAGACGCAAATATTGGTGTGAGAGTTAATTCAATCAAGGAAACACTGCATGTTGATGAAGGGCATATTGAAGAAGGATCAGCCAAGTGGTTCTTGTGGGAGAACAACTCCATTTGGCTCACTAACTTCACACACCATCAGGCTTCCAAGCAGCTCTCAAGGAAACTCAGTTTTCACACTCTATGCTTAGTGCCCTTTCTTTGGCTACGACTGAAATGAACCTGGTAGAGCATCCCACACAAACGAATGCTCCACATGCGGGTTTCACATGCCACCAACTCCACATTCACAGGCAACTTCAGCGCCACAGCCGTTTTCAGATAGCCCTCAAAGCAAAGGCTCTAGACGCAAATATTGGTGTGAGAGCTACTTCAATCAAGGAAACACTGCATGTTGGTGAAGGGCATATTGAAGAAGGATCAGCCGAGTGGTTCTTGTGGGAGAACAACTCCATTTGGCTCACTAACTTCACACACCATCAGGCTTCCAAGCAGCTCTCAAGGAAACTCAGTTTTCACACTCTATGCTTAGTGCCGTTTGAGTGCCTAGGACTGAAATGAAGCTTGGAGAGCATCCCACATAAACGAATGCTCCACATGCGGGTTTCACATGCCACCAACTCCACATTCACAGGCAACTTCAGCGCCACAGCCGTTTTCAGATAGCCCTCAATGCAAAGGCTCTAGACGCAAATATTGGTGTGAGAGCTAATTCAATCAAGGAAACACTGCATGTTGGTGAAGGGCATATTGAAGAAGGATCAGCCGAGTGGTTCTTGTGGGAGAACAACTCCATTTGGCTCACTAACTTCACACACCATCAGGCTTCCAAGCAGCTCTCAAGGAAACTCAGTTTTCACACTCTATGCTTAGTGCCCTTTCTTTGGCTATGACTGAAATGAACCTGGTAGAGCATCCCACACAAACGAATGCTCCACATGCGGGTTTCACATGCCACCAACTCCACATTCACAGGCAACTTCAGCGTCATAGCCGTTTTCAGATAGCCCTCAATGCAAAGGCTCTAGACGCAAATATTGGTGTGAGAGCTAATTCAATCAAGGAAACACTGCATGTTGGTGAAGGGCATATTGAAGAAGGATCAGCCGAGTGGTTCTTGTGGGAGAACAACTCCATTTGGCTCACTAACTTCACACACCATCAGGCTTCCAAGCAGCTCTCAAGGAAACTCAGTTTTCACACTCTATGCTTAGTGCCCTTTGAGTGCATTATCTAGGAATGAACCTGGTAGAGCATCCCACACAAACGAATGCTCCACATGCGGGTTTCACATGCCACCAACTCCACATTCACAGGCAACTTCAGCGCCACAGCCGTTTTCAGATAGCCCTCAATGCAAAGGCTCTAGACGCAAATATTGGTGTGAGAGCTAATTCAATCAAGGAAACACTGCATGTTGGTGAAGGGCATATTGAAGAAGGATCAGCCGAGTGGTTCTTGTGGGAGAACAACTCCATTTGGCTCACTAACTTCACACACCATCAGGCTTCCAAGCAGCTCTCAAGGAAACTCAGTTTTCACACTCTATGCTTAGTGCCCTTTGTATGGCTAGGACTGAAATGAACCTGGTAGAGCATCCCACACAAACGAATGCTCCACATGCGGGTTTCACATGCCACCAACTCCACATTCACAGGCAACTTCAGCGCCACAGCCGTTTTCAGATAGCCCTCAATGCAAAGGCTCTAGACGCAAATATTGGTGTGAGAGCTAATTCAATCAAGGAAACACTGCATGTTGGTCAAGGGCATATTGAAGAAGGATCAGCCGAGTGGTTCTTGTGGGAGAACAACTCCATTTGGCTCACTAACTTCACACTCCATCAGGCTTCCAAGCAGCTCTCAAGGAAACTCAGTTTTCACACTCTATGCTTAGTGCCCTTTGTATGGCTAGGACTGAAATGAACCTGGTAGAGCATCCCACACAAACGAATGCTCCACATGCGGGTTTCACATGCCACCAACTCCACATTCACAGGCAACTTCAGCGCCACAGCCGTTTTCAGATAGCCCTCAATGCAAAGGCTCTAGATGCAAATATTGGTGTGAGAGCTAATTCAATCAAGGAAACAATGCATGTTGGTGAAGGGCATATTGAAGAAGGATCAGCCGAGTGGTTCTTGTGGGAGAACAACTCCATTTGGCTCACTAACTTCACACACCATCAGGCTTCCAAGCAGCTCTCAAGGAAACTCAGTTTTCACACTCTATGCTTAGTGCCCTTTGAGTGCATTATCTAGGAATGAACCTGGTAGAGCATCCCACACAAACGAATGCTCCACATGCGGGTTTCACATGCCACCAACTCCACATTCACAGGCAACTTCAGCGCCACAGCTGTTTTCAGATAGCCCTCAATGCAAAGGCTCTAGACGCAAATATTGGTGTGAGAGCTAATTCAATCAAGGAAACACTCATGTTGGTGAAGGGCATATTGAAGAAGGATCAGCCGAGTGGTTCTTGTGGGAGAACAACTCCATTTGGCTCACTAACTTCACACACCATCAGGCTTCCAAGCAGCTCTCAAGGAAACTCAGTTTTCACACTCTATGCTTAGTGCCCTTTGAGTGCATTATCTAGGAATGAACCTGGTAGAGCATCCCACACAAACGAATGCTCCACATGCGGGTTTCACATGCCACCAACTCCACATTCACAGGCAACTTCAGCGCCACAGCCGTTTTCAGATAGCCCTCAATGCAAAGGCTCTAGACGCAAATATTGGTGTGAGAGCTAATTCAATCAAGGAAACACTGCATGTTGGTGAAGGGCATATTGAAGAAGGATCAGCCGAGTGGTTCTTGTGGGAGAACAACTCCATTTGGCTCACTAACTTCACACACCATCAGGCTTCCAAGCAGCTCTCAAGGAAACTCAGTTTTCACACTCTATGCTTAGTGCCCTTTCTTTGGCTACGACTGAAATGAACCTGGTAGAGCATCCCACAGAAACGAATGCTCCACATGCGGGTTTCACATGCCACCAACTCCACATTCACAGGCAACTTCAGCGCCACAGCCGTTTTCAGATAGCCCTCAAAGCAAAGGCTCTAGACGCAAATATTGGTGTGAGAGCTAATTCAATCAAGGAAACACTGCATGTTGGTGAAGGGCATATTGAAGAAGGATCAGCCAAGTGGTTCTTGTGGGAGAACAACTCCATTTGGCTCACTAACTTCACACACCATCAGGCTTCCAAGCAGCTCTCAAGGAAACTCAGTTTTCACACTCTATGCTTAGTGCCGTTTGAGTGCCTAGGACTGAAATGAAGCTTGGAGAGCATCCCACATAAACGAATGCTCCACATGCGGGTTTCACATGCCACCAACTCCACATTCACAGGCAACTTCAGCGCCACAGCCGTTTTCAGATAGCCCTCAATGCAAAGGCTCTAGACGCAAATATTGGTGTGAGAGCTAATTCAATCAAGGAAACACTGCATGTTGGTGAAGGGCATATTGAAGAAGGATCAGCTGAGTGGTTCTTGTGGGAGAACAACTCCATTTGGCTCACTAACTTCACACACCATCAGGCTTCCAAGCAGCTCTCAAGGAAACTCAGTTTTCACACTCTATGCTTAGTGCCCTTTCTTTGGCTATGACTGAAATGAACCTGGTAGAGCATCCCACACAAACGAATGCTCCACATGCGGGTTTCACATGCCACCAACTCCACATTCACAGGCAACTTCAGCGCCACAGCCGTTTTCAGATAGCCCTCAATGCAAAGGCTCTAGACGCAAATATTGGTGTGAGAGCTAATTCAATCAAGGAAACACTGCATGTTGGTGAAGGGCATATTGAAGAAGGATCAGCCGAGTGGTTCTTGTGGGAGAACAACTCCATTTGGCTCACTAACTTCACACACCATCAGGCTTCCAAGCAGCTCTCAAGGAAACTCAGTTTTCACACTCTATGCTTAGTGCCCTTTGAGTGCATTATCTAGGAATGAACCTGGTAGAGCATCCCACACAAACGAATGCTCCACATGCGGGTTTCACATGCCACCAACTCCACATTCACAGGCAACTTCAGCGCCACAGCCGTTTTCAGATAGCCCTCAATGCAAAGGCTCTAGACGCAAATATTGGTGTGAGAGCTAATTCAATCAAGGAAACACTGCATGTTGGTGAAGGGCATATTGAAGAAGGATCAGCCGAGTGGTTCTTGTGGGAGAACAACTCCATTTGGCTCACTAACTTCACACACCATCAGGCTTCCAAGCAGCTCTCAAGGAAACTCAGTTTTCACACTCTATGCTTAGTGCCCTTTCTTTGGCTACGACTGAAATGAACCTGGTAGAGCATCCCACAGAAACGAATGCTCCACATGCGGGTTTCACATGCCACCAACTCCACATTCACAGGCAACTTCAGCGCCACAGCCATTTTCAGATAGCCCTCAATGCAAAGGCTCTAGACGCAAATATTGGTTGTGAGAGCTAATTCAATCAAGGAAACACTGCATGTTGGTGAAGGGCATATTGAAGAAGGATCAGCCGAGTGGTTCTTGTGGGGAGGAACAACTCCATTTGGCTCACTAACTTCACACACCATCAGGCTTCCAAGCAGCTCTCAAGGAACTCAGTTTTCACACTCTATGCTTAGTGCCGTTTGAGTGCGTAGGACTGAAATGAAGCTTGGAGAGCATCCCACATAAACGAATGCTCCACATGCGGGTTTCACATGCCACCAACTCCACATTCACAGGCAACTTCAGCGCCACAGCCGTTTTCAGATAGCCCTCAATGCAAAGGCTCTAGACGCAAATATTGGTGTGAGAGCTAATTCAATCAAGGAAACACTGCATGTTGGTGAAGGGCATATTGAAGAAGGATCAGCCGAGTGGTTCTTGTGGGAGAACAAACTCCATTTGGCTCACTAACTTCACACACCATCAGGCTTCCAAGCAGCTCTCAAGGAAACTCAGTTTTCACACTCTATGCTTAGTGCCCTTTCTTTGGCTACGACCGAAATGAACCTGGTAGAGCATCCCACACAAACGAATGCTCCACATGCGGGTTTCACATGCCACCAAGTCCACATTCACAGGCAACTTCAGCGCCACAGCCGTTTTCAGATAGCCCTCAATGCAAAGGCTCTAGACGCAAATATTGGTGTGAGAGCTAATTCAATCAAGGAAACACTGCATGTTGGTGAAGGACATATTGAAGAAGGATCAGCCGAGTGGTTCTTGTGGGAGAACAACTCCATTTGGCTCACTAACTTCACACACCATCAGGCTTCCAAGCAGCTCTCAAGGAAACTCAGTTTTCACACTCTATGCTTAGTGCCCTTTGAGTGCATTATCTAGGAATGAACCTGGTAGAGCATCCCACACAAACGAATGCTCCACATGCGGGTTTCACATCCCACCAACTCCACATTCACAGGCAACTTCAGCGCCACAGCCGTTTTCAGATAGCCCTCAATGCAAAGGCTCTAGACGCAAATATTGGTGTGAGAGCTAATTCAATCAAGGAAACACTGCATGTTGGTGAAGGGCATATTGAAGAAGGATCAGCCGAGTGGTTCTTGTGGGAGAACAACTCCATTTGGCTCACTAACTTCACACACCATCAGGCTTCCAAGCAGCTCTCAAGGAAACTCAGTTTTCACACTCTATGCTTAGTGCCCTTTGTATGGCTAGGACTGAAATGAACCTGGTAGAGCATCCCACACAAACGAATGCTCCACATGCGGGTTTCACATGCCACCAACTCCACATTCACAGGCAACTTCAGCGCCACAGCCGTTTTCAGATAGCCCTCAATGCAAAGGCTCTAGACGCAAATATTGGTGTGAGAGCTAATTCAATCAAGGAAACACTGCATGTTGGGTGAAGGGCATATTGAAGAAGGATCAGCCGAGTGGTTCTTGTGGGAGAACAACTCCATTTGGCTCACTAACTTCACACACCATCAGGCTTCCAAGCAGCTCTCAAGGAAACTCAGTTTTCACACTCTATGCTTAGTGCCCTTTGTATGGCTAGGACTGAAATGAACCTGGTAGAGCATCCCACACAAACGAATGCTCCACATGCGGGTTTCACATGCCACCAACTCCACATTCACAGGCAACTTCAGAGCCACAGCCGTTTTCAGATAGCCCTCAATGCAAAGGCTCTAGACGCAAATATTGGTGTGAGAGCTAATTCAATCAAGGAAACACTGCATGTTGGTGAAGGGCATATTGAAGAAGGATCAGCCGAGTGGTTCTTGTGGGAGAACAACTCCATTTGGCTCACTAACTTCACACACCATCAGGCTTCCAAGCAGCTCTCAAGGAAACTCAGTTTTCACACTCTATGCTTAGTGCCGTTTGAGTGCCTAGGACTGAAATGAAGCTTGGTCAGCATCCCACACAAACGAATGCTCCACATGCGGGTTTCACATGCCACCAACTCCACATTCACAGGCAACTTCAGCGCCACAGCCGTTTTCAGATAGCCCTCAATGCAAAGGCTCTAGACGCAAATATTGGTGTGAGAGCTAATTCAATCAAGGAAACACTGCATGTTGGTGAAGGGCATATGAAGAAGGATCAGCCGAGTGGTTCTTGTGGGAGAACAACTCCATTTGGCTCACTAACTTCACACACCATCAGGCTTCCAAGCAGCTCTCAAGGAAACTCAGTTTTCACACTCTATGCTTAGTGCCGTTTGAGTGCCTAGGACTGAAATGAAGCTTGGTCAGCAATCCCACACAAACGAATGCTCCACATGCGGGTTTCACATGCCACCAACTCCACATTCACAGGCAACTTCAGCGCCACAGCCGTTTTCAGATAGCCCTCAATGCAAAGGCTCTAGACGCAAATATTGGTGTGAGAGCTAATTCAATCAAGGAAACACTGCATGTTGGTGAAGGGCATATTGAAGAAGGATCAGCCGAGTGGTTCTTGTGGGAGAACAACTCCATTTGGCTCACTAACTTCACACACCATCAGGCTTCCAAGCAGCTCTCAAGGAAACTCAGTTTTCACACTCTATGCTTAGTGCCCTTTGTATGGCTAGGACTGAAATGAACCTGGTAGAGCATCCCACACAAACGAATGCTCCACATGCGGGTTTCACATGCCACCAACTCCACATTCACAGGCAACTTCAGCGCCACAGCCGTTTTCAGATAGCCCTCAATGCAAAGGCTCTAGACGCAAATATTGGTGTGAGAGCTAATTCAATCAAGGAAACACTGCATGTTGGTGAAGGGCATATTGAAGAAGGATCAGCCGAGTGGTTCTTGTGGGAGAACAACTCCATTTGGCTCACTAACTTCACACACCATCAGGCTTCCAAGCAGCTCTCAAGGAAACTCAGTTTTCACACTCTATGCTTAGTGCCGTTGAGTGCCTAGGACTGAAATGAAGCTTGGTCAGCATCCCACACAAACGAATGCTCCACATGCGGGTTTCACATGCCACCAACTCCACATTCACAGGCAACTTCAGCGCCACAGCTGTTTTTCAGATAGCCCTCAATGCAAAGGCTCTAGACGCAAATATTGGTGTGAGAGCTAATTCAATCAAGGAAACAATGCATGTTGGTGAAGGGCATATTGAAGAAGGATCAGCCGAGTGGTTCTTGTGGGAGAACAACTCCATTTGGCTCACTAACTTCACACACCATCAGGCTTCCAAGCAGCTCTCAAGGAAACTCAGTTTTCACACTCTATGCTTAGTGCCCTTTGAGTGCATTATCTAGGAATGAACCTGGTAGAGCATCCCACACAAACGAATGCTCCACATGCGGGTTTCACATGCCACCAACTCCACATTCACAGGCAACTTCAGCGCCACAGCTGTTTTCAGATAGCCCTCAATGCAAAGGCTCTAGACGCAAATATTGGTGTGAGAGCTAATTCAATCAAGGAAACACTGCATGTTGGTGAAGGGCATATTGAAGAAGGATCAGCCGAGTGGTTCTTGTGGGAGAACAACTCCATTTGGCTCACTAACTTCACACACCATCAGGCTTCCAAGCAGCTCTCAAGGAAACTCAGTTTTCACACTCTATGCTTAGTGCCCTTTGAGTGCATTATCTAGGAATGAACCTGGTAGAGCATCCCACACAAACGAATGCTCCACATGCGGGTTTCACAATGCCACCAACTCCACATTCACAGGCAACTTCAGCGCCACAGCCGTTTTCAGATATCCCTCAATGCAAAGGCTCTAGACGCAAATATTGGTGTGAGAGCTAATTCAATCAAGGAAACACTGCATGTTGGTGAAGGGCATATTGAAGAAGGATCAGCCGAGTGGTTCTTGTGGAGAACAACTCCATTTGGCTCACTGACGTCACACACCATCAGGCTTCCAAGCAGCTCTCAAGGAAACTCAGTTTTCACACTCTATGCTTAGTGCCCTTTCTTTGGCTACGACCGAAATGAACCTGGTAGAGCATCCCACACAAACGAATGCTCCACATGCGGGTTTCACATGCCACCAACTCCACATTCTCAGGCAACCTCAGCGCCACAGCCGTTTTCAGATAGCCCTGAATGCAAAGGCTCTAGACGCAAATATTGGTGTGAGAGTTAATTCAATCAAGGAAACACTGCATGTTGGTGAAGGGCATATTGAAGAAGGATCAGCCGAGTGGTTCTTGTGGGAGAACAACTCCATTTGGCTCACTAACTTCACACACCATCAGGCTTCCAAGCAGCTCTCAAGGAACTCAGTTTTCACACTCTATGCTTAGTGCCCTTTCTTTGGCTACGACTGAAATGAACCTGGTAGAGCATCCCACAGAAACGAATGCTCCACATGCGGGTTTCACATGCCACCAACTCCACATTCACAGGCAACTTCAGCGCCACAGCCGTTTTCAGATATCCCTCAAAGCAAAGGCTCTAGACGCAAATATTGGTGTGAGAGCTAATTCAATCAAGGAAACACTGCATGTTGGTGAAGGGCATATTGAAGAAGGATCAGCCGAGTGGTTCTTGTGGGAGAAACAACTCCATTTGGCTCACTAACGTCACACACCATGAGGCTTCCAAGCAGCTCTCAAGGAAACTCAGTTTTCACACTCTATGCTTAGTGCCCTTTGAGTGCATTATCTAGGAATGAACCTGGTAGAGCATCCCACACAAACGAATGCTCCACATGCGGGTTTCACATGCCACCAACTCCACATTCACAGGCAACTTCAGCGCCACAGCCGTTTTCAGATAGCCCTCAATGCAAAGGCTCTAGACGCAAATATTGGTGTGAGAGCTAATTCAATCAAGGAAACACTGCATGTTGGTGAAGGGCATATTGAAGAAGGATCAGCCGAGTGGTTCTTGTGGGAGAACAACTCCATTTGGCTCACTGACGTCACACACCATCAGGCTTCCAAGCAGCTCTCAAGGAAACTCAGTTTTCACACTCTATGCTTAGTGCCCTTTCTTTGGCTACGACTGAAATGAACCTGGTAGAGCATCCCACACAAACGAATGCTCCACATGCGGGTTTTCACATGCCACCAACTCCACATTCTCAGGCAACTTCAGCGCCACAGCCGTTTTCAGATAGCCCTGAATGCAAAGGCTCTAGACGCAAATATTGGTGTGAGAGTTAATTCAATCAAGGAAACACTGCATGTTGGTGAAGGGCATATTGAAGAAAGGATCAGCCGAGTGGTTCTTGTGGGAGAACAACTCCATTTGGCTCACTAACTTCACACACCATCAGGCTTCCAAGCAGCTCTCAAGGAAACTCAGTTTTCACACTCTATGCTTAGTGCCCTTTCTTTGGCTACGACTGAAATGAACCTGGTAGAGCATCCCACAGAAACGAATGCTCCACATGCGGGTTTCACATGCCACCAACTCCACATTCACAGGCAACTTCAGCGCCACAGCCGTTTTCAGATAGCCCTCAAAGCAAAGGCTCTAGACGCAAATATTGGTGTGAGAGCTAATTCAATCAAGGAAACACTGCATGTTGGTGAAGGGCATATTGAAGAAGGATCAGCCAAGTGGTTCTTGTGGGAGAACAACTCCATTTGGCTCACTAACTTCACACACCATCAGGCTTCCAAGCAGCTCTCAAGGAAACTCAGTTTTCACACTCTCTGCTTAGTGCCCTTTGAGTGCATTATATAGGAATGAACCCTGGTAGAGCATCCCACACAAACGAATGCTCCACATGCGGGTTTCACATGCCACCAACTCCACATTCACAGGCAACTTCAGCGCCACAGCTGTTTTCAGATAGCCCTCAATGCAAAGGCTCTAGACGCAAATATTGGTGTGAGAGCTAATTCAATCAAGGAAACACTGCATGTTGGTGAAGGGCATATTGAAGAAGGATCAGCCGAGTGGTTCTTGTGGGAGAACAACTCCATTTGGCTCACTAACTTCACACACCATCAGGCTTCCAAGCAGCTCTCAAGGGAAACTCAGTTTTCACACTCTCTGCTTAGTGCCCTTTGAGTGCATTATATAGGAATGAACCTGGTAGAGCATCCCACACAAACGAATGCTCCACATGCGGGTTTCACATGCCACCAACTCCACATTCACAGGCAACTCAGCGCCACAGCTGTTTTCAGATAGCCCTCAATGCAAAGGCTCTAGACGCAAATATTGGTGTGAGAGCTAATTCAATCAAGGAAACACTGCATGTTGGTGAAGGGCATATTGAAGAAGGATCAGCCGAGTGGTTCTTGTGGAGAACAACTCCATTTGGCTCACTAACTTCACACACCATCAGGCTTCCAAGCAGCTCTCAAGGAAACTCAGTTTTCACACTCTATGCTTAGTGCCCTTTGAGTGCATTATCTAGGAATGAACCTGGTAGAGCATCCCACACAAACGAATGCTCCACATGCGGGTTTCACATGCCACCAACTCCACATTCACAGGCAACTTCAGCGCCACAGCCGTTTTCAGATAGCCCTCAATGCAAAGGCTCTAGACGCAAATATTGGTGTGAGAGCTAATTCAATCAAGGAAACACTGCATGTTGGTGAAGGGCATATTGAAGAAGGATCAGCCGAGTGGTTCTTGTGGGAGAACAACTCCATTTGGCTCACTGACGTCACACACCATCAGGCTTCCAAGCAGCTCTCAAGGAAACTCAGTTTTCACACTCTATGCTTAGTGCCCTTTCTTTGGCTACGACCGAAATGAAACCTGGTAGAGCATCCCACACAAACGAATGCTCCACATGCGGGTTTCACATGCCACCAACTCCACATTCTCAGGCAACCTCAGCGCCACAGCCGTTTTCAGATAGCCCTCAATGCAAAGGCTCTAGACGCAAATATTGGTGTGAGAGTTAATTCAATCAAGGAAACACTGCATGTTGGTGAAGGGCATATTGAAGAAGGATCAGCCGAGTGGTTCTTGTGGGAGAACAACTCCATTTAGGCTCACTAACTTCACACACCATCAGGCTTCCAAGCAGCTCTCAAGGAAACTCAGTTTTCACACTCTATGCTTAGTGCCCTTTCTTTGGCTATGACTGAAATGAACCTGGTAGAGCATCCCACAGAAACGAATGCTCCACATGCGGGTTTCACATGCCACCAACTCCACATTCACAGGCAACTTCAGCGCCACAGCCGTTTTCAGATAGCCCTCAAAGCAAAGGGCTCTAGACGCAAATATTGGTGTGAGAGCTAATTCAATCAAGGAAACACTGCATGTTGGTGAAGGGCATATTGAAGAAGGATCAGCCGAGTGGTTCTTGTGGGAGAACAACTCCATTTGGCTCACTAACGTCACACACCATGAGGCTTCCAAGCAGCTCTCAAGGAAACTCAGTTTTCACACTCTATGCTTAGTGCCCTTTGAGTGCATTATCTAGGAATGAACCTGGTAGAGCATCCCACACAAACGAATGCTCCACATGCGGGTTTCACATGCCACCAACTCCACATTCACAGGCAACTTCAGCGCCACAGCCGTTTTCAGATAGCCCTCAATGCAAAGGCTCTAGACGCAAATATTGGTGTGAGAGCTAATTCAATCAAGGAAACACTGCATGTTGGTGAAGGGCATATTGAAGAAGGATCAGCCGAGTGGTTCTTGTGGGAGAACAACTCCATTTGGCTCACTGACGTCACACACCATCAGGCTTCCAAGCAGCTCTCAAGGAAACTCAGTTTTCACACTCTATGCTTAGTGCCCTTTCTTTGGCTACGACTGAAATGAACCTGTAGAGCATCCCACACAAACGAATGCTCCACATGCGGGTTTCACATGCCACCAACTCCACATTCACAGGCAACCTCAT
>NW_026698288.1:0-31077 GCF_030435755.1 Ochotona princeps
TGTGCCCTTTGAGTTCCTAGGACTGAAATAAGGCTTGGTGAGCATGCCACACAAACGAATGCTCCACATGCGGGTTTCACATGCCACCAACTCCACATTCACAGGCAACTTCAGCTCCACAGCCGTTTTCAGATAGCCCTCAATGCAAAGGCTCTAGACGCAAATATTGGTGTGAGAGCTAATTCAATCAAGGAAACACTGCATGTTGGTGAAGGGCATATTGAAGAAGGATCAGCCGAGTGGTTCTTGTGGGAGAACAACTCCATTTGGCTCACTAACTTCACACACCATCAGGCTTCCAAGCAGCTCTCAAGGAAACTCAGTTTTTACACTCTATGCTTAGTGCCCTTCGAGTGCATTATCTAGGAATGAACCTGCTAGAGCATCCCACACAAACGAATGCTCCACATGCGGGTTTCACATGCCAACAACTCCACATTCACAGGCAACTTCAGCGCCACAGCCGTTTTCAGATAGCCCTCAATACAAAGGCTCTAGACGCAAATACTGGTGTGAGAGCTAATTCAATCAAGGAAACACTGCATGTTGGTGAAGTTCATATTAAAGAAGGATCAGCCGAGTGGTTCTTGTTGGAGAACAACTCCATTTGACTCACTAACTTCACACACCATCAGGATTCCAAGCAGCTCTCAAGGAAACTCAGTTTTCACACTCTATGCTTAGTGCCCTTTGAGTGCATTATCTAGGAATGAACCTGGTAGAGCATCCCACACAAACGAATGCTCCACATGCGGTTTCACATGCCACCAACTCCACATTCACAGGCAACTTCAGCGCCACAGCCGTTTTCAGATAGCCCTCAATGCAAAGGCTCTAGACTCAAATACTGGTGTGAGAGCTAATTCAATCAAGGAAACTCTGCATGTTGGTGAAGGGCATATTGAAGAAGGATCAGCCGAGTGGTTCTTGTGGGAGAACAACTCCAATTGGCTCACTAACTTCACACACCATCAGGCTTCCAAGCAGCTCTCAAGGAAACTCAGTTTTCACACTCTATGCTTAGTGCCCTTTGAGTGCCTAGGACTGAAATAAGGCTTGGTGAGCATGCCACACAAACGAATGCTCCACATGCGGGTTTCACATGCCACCAACTCCACATTCACAGGCAACTTCAGCGCCACAGCCATTTTCAGATAGCCCTCAATGCAAAGGCTCTAGACGCAAATATTGGTGTGAGAGCTAATTCAATCAAGGAAACACTGCATGTTGGTGAAGTGCATATTGAAGAAGGATCAGCCGAGTGGTTCTTGTGGGAGAGCAACTCCATTTGGCTCACTAACTTCACACACCATCAGGCTTCCAAGCAGCTCTCAAGGAAACTCAGTTTGCACACTCTATGCTTAGTGCCCTTTGAGTGCATTATCTAGGAATGAACCTGGTAGAGCATCCCAAACAAACGAATGCTCCACATGCGGGTTTCACATGCCACCAACTCCACATTCACAGGCAACTTCAGCGCCACAGCCGTTTTCAGATAGCCCTCAATGCAAAGGCTCTAGACGAAAATATTGGTGTGAGAGCTAATTCAATCAAGGAAACACTGCATGTTGGTGAAGGGCATATTGAAGAAGGATCAGCCGAGTGGTTCTTGTGGGAGAACAACTCCATTTGGCTCACTAACTTCACACACCATCAGGCTTCCAAGCAGATCTCAAGGAAACTCAGTTTTCACACTCTATGCTTAGTGCCCTTTGAGTGCATTATCTAGGAATGAACCTGGTAGAGCATCCCACGGAAACGAATGCTCCACATGCGGTTTTCACATGCCACCAACTCCACATTCTCAGGCAACTCAGCGCCACAGCCGTTTTCAGATAGCCCTCAATGCAAAGGCTCTAGACGCAAATATTGGTGTGAGAGCTAATTCAATCAAGGAAACACTGCATGTTGGTGAAGGGCATATTGAAGAGGACCAGCAGGTAGTTCTTGTTGGAGAACAACTCCATTTGGCTCACTAATTTCACACACCATCAGGCTTCCAAGCAGCTCTCAAGGAAACTCAGTTTTCACACTCTATGCTTAGTGCCCTTTGAGTGCATTATCTAGGAATGAACCTGCTAGAGCATCCCACACAAACAATGCTCCACATGCGGGTTGCACATGCCAACAACTCCACATTCTCAGGCAACTTCAGCGCCACAGCCGTTTTCAGATAGCCCTCAATACAAAGGCTCTAGACGCAAATATTGGTGTGAGAGCTAATTCAATCAAGGAAACACTGCATGTTGGTGAAGTTCATATTGAAGAAGTATCAGCCGAGTGGTTCTTGTGGGAGAACAACTCCATTTGGCTCACTAACTTCACACACCATCAGGCTTCCAAGCAGCTCTCAAGGAAACTCAGTTTTCACACTCTATGCTTAGTGCCCTTTCAGTTTCTAGGACTGAAATGAAGCTGGTAGAGCATCCCACAGAAACGAATGCTCCACATGCGGGTTTCACATGCCACCAACTCCACATTCACAGGCAACTTCAGCGCCACAGCCGTTTTCAGATAGCCCTCAATGCAAAGGCTCTAGACGCAAATATTGGTGTGAGAGCTAATTCAATCAAGGAAACACTGCATGTTGGTGAAGGGCATATTGAAGAAGGATCAGCCGAGTGGTTCTTGTGGGAGAACAACTCCATTTGGCTCACTAACTTCACACACCATCAGGCTTCCAAGCAGCTCTCAAGGAAACTCAGTTTTCACACTCTATGCTTAGTGCCCTTTGAGTTCCTAGCACTGAAATAAGGCTTGGTGAGCATGCCACACAAACGAATGCTCCACATGCGGGTTTCACATGCCACCAACTCCACATTCACAGGCAACTTCAGCGCCACAGCCGTTTTCAGATAGCCCTCAATGCAAAGGCTCTAGACGCAAATATTGGTGTGAGAGCTAATTCAATCAAGGAAACACTGCATGTTGGTGAAGGGCATATTGAAGAAGGATCAGCCGAGTGGTTCTTGTGGGAGAACAACTCCATTTGGCTCACTAACTTCACACACCATCAGGCTTCCAAGCAGCTCTCAAGGAAACTCAGTTTTTACACTCTATGCTTAGTGCCCTTTGAGTGCATTATCTAGGAATGAACCTGCTAGAGCATCCCACACAAACGAATGCTCCACATGCGGGTTTCACATGCCAACAACTCCACATTCTCAGGCAACTTCAGCGCCACAGCCGTTTTCAGTTAGCCCTCAATACAAAGGCTCTAGACGCAAATATTGGTGTGAGAGCTAATTCAATCAAGGAAACACTGCATGTTGGTGAAGTTCATATTAAAGAAGGATCAGCCGAGTGGTTCTTGTGGAGAACAACTCCATTTGGCTCACTAACTTCACACACCATCAGGATTCCAAGCAGCTCTCAAGGAAACTCAGTTTTCACACTCTATGCTTAGTGCCCTTTGAGTGCATTATCTAGGAATGAACCTGGTAGAGCATCCCACACAAACGAATGCTCCACATGCGGGTTTCACATGCCACCAACTCCACATTCACAGGCAACTTCAGCGCCACAGCCGTTTTCAGATAGCCTCAATGCAAAGGCTCTAGACTCAAATACTGGTGTGAGAGCTAATTCAATCAAGGAAACTCTGCATGTTGGTGAAGGGCATATTGAAGAAGTATCAGCCGAGTGGTTCTTGTGGGAGAACAACTCCATTTGGCTCACTAACTTCACACACCATCAGGCTTCCAAGCAGCTCTCAAGGAAACTCAGTTTTCACACTCTATGCTTAGTGCCCTTTGAGTGCCTAGGACTGAAATGATCCTGGTAGAGCATCCCTCACAAACGAATGCTCCACATGCGGGTTTCACATGCCACCAACTCCACATTCACAGGCAACTTCAGCGCCACAGCCGTTTTCAGATAGCCCTCAATGCAAAGGCTCTAGACGCAAATATTGGTGTGAGAGCTAATTCAATCAAGGAAACACTGCATGTTGGTGAAGGGCATATTGAAGAAGGATCAGCCGAGTGGTTCTTGTGGGAGAACAACTCCATTTGGCTCACTAACTTCACACACCATCAGGCTTCCAAGCAGCTCTCAAGGAAACTCAGTTTTCACACTCTATGCTTAGTGCCCTTTGAGTTCCTAGGACTGAAATAAGGCTTGGTGAGCATGCCACACAAACGAATGCTCCACATGCGGGTTTCACATGCCACCAACTCCACATTCACAGGCAACTTCAGCGCCACAGCCGTTTTCAGATAGCCCTCAATGCAAAGGCTCTAGACGCAAATATTGGTGTGAGAGCTAATTCAATCAAGGAAACACTGCATGTTGGTGAAGGGCATATTGAAGAAGGATCAGCCGAGTGGTTCTTGTGGGAGAACAACTCCATTTGGCTCACTAACTTCACACACCATCAGGCTTCCAAGCAGCTCTCAAGGAAACTCAGTTTTCACACTCTATGCTTAGTGCCCTTTGAGTGCATTATCTAGGAATGAACCTGGTAGAGCATCCCACACAAACGAATGCTCCACATGCGGGTTTCACATGCCACCAACTCCATATTCTCAGGCAACTTCAGCGCCACAGCCATTTTCAGATAGCCCTCAATGCAAAGGCTCTAGACGCAAATATTTGTGAGAGCTAATTCAATCAAGGAAACACTGCATGTTGGTGAAGGGCATATTGAAGAAGGATCAGCCGAGTGGTTCTTGTGGGAGAACAACTCCATTTGGCTCACTAACTTCACACACCATCAGGCTTCCAAGCAGCTCTCAAGGAAACTCAGTTTTCACACTCTATGCTTAGTGCCCTTTGAGTGCATTATCTAGGATTGAACCTGGTAGAGCATCCCACACAAACGAATGCTCCACATGCGGGTTTCACATGCCACCAACTCCATATTCTCAGGCAACTTCAGCGCCACAGCCATTTTCAGATAGCCCTCAATGCAAAGGCTCTAGACGCAAATATTTGTGAGAGCTAATTCAATCAAGGAAACACTGCATGTTGGTGAAGGGCATATTGAAGAAGGATCAGCCGAGTGGTTCTTGTGGGAGAACAACTCCATTTGGCTCACTAACTTCACACACCATCAGGCTTCCAAGCAGCTCTCAAGGAAACTCAGTTTTCACACTCTATGCTTAGTGCCCTTTGAGTGCATTATCTAGGAATGAACCTGGTAGAGCATCCCACACAATCGAATGCTCCACATGCGGGTTTCACATGCCACCAACTCCACATTCACAGGCAACTTCAGCGCCACAGCCGTTTTCAGATAGCCCTCAATGCAAAGGCTCTAGACACAAATATTGGTGTGAGAGCTAATTCAATCAAGGAAACACTGCATGTTGGTGAAGGGCATATTGAAGAAGGATCAGCCGAGTGGTTCTTGTGGGAGAACAACTCCATTTGGCTCACTAACTTCACACACCATCAGGCTTCCAAGCAGCTCTCAAGGAAACTCAGTTTTCACACTCTATGCTTAGTGCCCTTTGAGTGCATTATCTAGGAATGAACCTGGTAGAGCATCCCACACAAACGAATGCTCCACATGCGGGTTTCACATGCCACCAACTCCACATTGACAGGCAACTTCAGCGCCACAGCCGTTTCAGATAGCCCTCAATGCAAAGGCTCTAGACACAAATATTGGTGTGAGAGCTAATTCAGTCAAGGAAACACTGCATGTTGGTGAAGGGCATATTGAAGAAGGATCAGCCAAGTGGTTCTTGTTGGAGAACAACTCCATTTGGCTCACTAACTTCACACACCATCAGGCTTCCAAGCAGCTCTCAAGGAAACTCAGTTTTCACACTCTATGCTTAGTGTCCTTTGAGTGCATTATCTAGGAATGAACCTGGTAGAGCATCCCACACAATCGAATGCTCCACATGCGGGTTTCACATGCCACCAACTCCACATTCACAGGCAACTTCAGCGCCACAGCCGTTTTCAGATAGCCCTCGATGCAAAGGCTCTAGACACAAATATTGGTGTGAGAGCTAATTCAGTCAAGGAAACACTGCATGTTGGTTAAGGGCATATTGAAGAAGGATCAGCCAAGTGGTTCTTGTTGGAGAACAACTCCATTTGGCTCACTAACTTCACACACCATCAGGCTTCCAAGCAGCTCTCAAGGAAACTCAGTTTTCACACTCTATGCTTAGTGCCCTTTGAGTGCCTAGGACTGAAATAAGGCTTGGTGAGCATGCCACACAAACGAATGCTCCACATGCGGGTTTCACATGCCACCAACTCCACATTCACAGGCAACTTCAGCGCCACAGCCGTTTTCAGATAGCCCTCAATGCAAAGGCTCTAGACGCAAATATTGGTGTGAGAGCTAATTCAATCAAGGAAACACTGAATGTTGGTGAAGGGCATATTGAAGAAGGATCAGCCGAGTGGTTCTTGTGGGAGAACAACTCCATTTGGCTCACTAACTTCACACACCATCAGGCTTCCAAGCAGCTCTCAAGGAAACTCAGTTTTTACACTCTATGCTTAGTGCCCTTCGAGTGCATTATCTAGGAATGAACCTGGTAGAGCATCCCACACAAACGAATGCTCCACATGCGGGTTTCACATGCCACCAACTCCACATTCACAGGCAACTTCAGCGCCACAGCCGTTTTCAGATAGCCCTCAATGCAAAGGCTCTAGACTCAAATACTGGTGTGAGAGCTAATTCAATCAAGGAAACTCTGCATGTTGGTGAAGAGCATATTGAAGAAGGATCAGCCGAGTGGTTCTTGTGGGAGAACAACTCCATTTGGCTCACTAACTTCACACACCATCAGGCTTCCAAGCAGCTCTCAAGGAAACTCAGTTTTCACACTCTATGCTTAGTGCCCTTTGAGTGCATTATCTAGGAATGAACCTGGTAGAGCATCCCACACAAACGAATGCTCCACATGCGGGTTTCACATGCCACCAACTCCACATTCTCAGGCAACTTCAGCGCCACAGCCATTTTCAGATAGCCCTCAATGCAAAGGCTCTAGACGCAAATATTGGTGTGAGAGCTAATTCAATCAAGGAAACACTGCATGTTGGTGAAGGGCATATTGAAGAAGGATCAGCCGAGTGGTTCTTGTGGGAGAACAACTCCATTTGGCTCACTAACTTCACACACCATCAGGCTTCCAAGCAGCTCTCAAGGAAACTCAGTTTTCACACTCTATGCTTAGTGCCCTTTGAGTGCATTATCTAGGAATGAACCTGGTAGAGCATCCCACACAATCGAATGCTCCACATGCGGGTTTCACATGCCACCAACTCCACATTCACAGGCAACTTCAGCGCCACAGCCGTTTTCAGATAGCCCTCAATGCAAAGGCTCTAGACACAAATATTGGTGTGAGAGCTAATTCAATCAAGGAAACACTGCATGTTGGTGAAGGGCATATTGAAGAAGGATCAGCCGAGTGGTTCTTGTGGGAGAACAACTCCATTTGGCTCACTAACTTCACACACCATCAGGCTTCTAAGCAGCTCTCAAGGAAACTCAGTTTTCACACTCTATGCTTAGTGCCCTTTGAGTGCATTATCTAGGAATGAACCTGGTAGAGCATCCCACACAAACGAATGCTCCACATGCGGGTTTCACATGCCACCAACTCCACATTCACAGGCAACTTCAGCGCCACAGCCGTTTTCAGATAGCCCTCGATGCAAAGGCTCTAGACGCAAATATTGGTGTGAGAGCTAATTCAGTCAAGGAAACACTACATGTTGGTGAAGGGCATATTGAAGAAGGATCAGCCAAGTGGTTCTTGTTGGAGAACAACTCCATTTGGCTCACTAACTTCACACACCATCAGGCTTCCAAGCAGCTCTCAAGGAAACTCAGTTTTCACACTCTATGCTTAGTGTCCTTTGAGTGCATTATCTAGGAATGAACCTGGTAGAGCATCCCACACAAACGAATGCTCCACATGCGGGTTTCACATGCCACCAACTCCACATTCACAGGCAACTTCAGCGCCACAGCCGTTTTCAGATAGCCCTCAATGCAAAGGCTCTAGACGCAAATATTGGTGTGAGAGCTAATTCAATCAAGGAAACACTGCATGTTGGTGAAGGGCATATTGAAGAAGGATCAGCCGAGTGGTTCTTGTGGCAGAACAACTCCATTTGGCTCACTAACTTCACACACCATCAGGCTTCCAAGCCGCTCTCAAGGAAACTCAGTTTTCACACTCTATGCTTAGTGCCCTTTGAGTGCATTATCTAGGAATGAACCTGGTAGAGCATCCCACACAAACGAATGCTCCACATGCGGGTTTCACATGCCAACAACTCCACATTCTCAGGCAACTTCAGCGCCACAGCCGTTTTCAGATAGCCCTCAATGCAAAGGCTCTAGACGCAAATATTGGTGTGAGAGCTAATTCAATCAAGGAAACACTGCATGTTGGTGAAGGGCATATTGAAGAAGGATCAGCCGAGTGGTTCTTGTGGGAGAACAACACCATTTGGCTCACTAACTTCACACACCATCAGGCTTCTAAGCAGCTGTCAAGGAAACTCAGTTTTCACACTCTATGCTTAGTGCCCTTTGAGTGCCTAGGACTCAAATGAAGCTGGTAGAGCATCCCACACAAACGAATGCTCCACATGCGGGTTTCACATGCCACCAACTCCACATTCACAGGCAACTTCAGCGCCACAGCTGTTTTCAGATAGCCCTCAATGCAAAGGCTCTAGACGCAAATATTGGTGTGAGAGCTAATTCAATCAAGGAAACACTGCATGTTGGTGAAGGGCATATTGAAGAAGGATCAGCCGAGTGGTTCTTGTGATAGAACAACTCCATTTGGCTCACTAACTTCACACACCATCAGGCTTCCAAGCAGCTCTCAAGGAAACTCAGTTTTCACACTCTATGCTTAGTGCCCTTTGAGTGCATTATCTAGGAATGAACCTGCTAGAGCATCCCACACAAACGAATGCTCCACATGCGGGTTTCACATGCCACCAACTCCACATTCTCAGGCAACTTCAGCGCCACAGCCATTTTCAGATAGCCCTCAATGCAAAGGCTCTAGACGCAAATATTGGTGTGAGAGCTAATTCAATCAAGGAAACACTGCATGTTGGTGAAGGGCATATTGAAGAAGGATCAGCCGAGTGGTTCTTGTGGGAGAACAACTCCATTTGGCTCACTAACTTCACACACCATCAGGCTTCCAAGCAGCTCTCAAGGAAACTCAGTTTTCACACTCTATGCTTAGTGCCCTTTGAGTGCATTATCTAAGAATGAACCTGGTAGAGCATCCCACACAATCGAATGCTCCACATGCGGGTTTCACATGCCACCAACTCCACATTCACAGGCAACTTCAGCGCCACAGCCGTTTTCAGATAGCCCTCAATGCAAAGGCTCTAGACACAAATATTGGTGTGAGAGCTAATTCAATCAAGGAAACACTGCATGTTGGTGAAGGGCATATTGAAGAAGGATCAGCCGAGTGGTTCTTGTGGGAGAACAACTCCATTTGGCTCACTAACTTCACACACCATCAGGCTTCCAAGCAGCTCTCAAGGAAACTCAGTTTTCACACTCTATGCTTAGTGCCCTTTGAGTGCATTATCTAGGAATGAACCTGGTAGAGCATCCCACACAAACGAATGCTCCACATGCGGGTTTCACATGCCACCAACTCCACATTGACAGGCAACTTCAGCGCCTCAGCCGTTTTCAGATAGCCCTCGATGCAAAGGCTCTAGACACAAATATTGGTGTGAGAGCTAATTCAATCAAGGAAACACTGCATGTTGGTGAAGGGCATATTGAAGAAGGATCAGCCAAGTGGTTCTTGTTGGAGAACAACTCCATTTGGCTCACTAACTTCACACACCATCAGGCTTCCAAGCAGCTCTCAAGGAAACTCAGTTTTCACACTCTATGCTTAGTGTCCTTTGAGTGCATTATCTAGGAATGAACCTGATAGAGCATCCCACACAATCGAATGCTCCACATGCGGGTTTCACATGCCAACAACTCCACATTCACAGGCAACTTCAGCGCCACAGCCGTTTTCAGATAGCCCTCAATGCAAAGGCTCTAGACGCAAATATTGGTGTGAGAGCTAATTCAATCAAGGAAACACTGCATGTTGGTGAAGGGCATATTGAAGAAGGATCAGCCGAGTGGTTCTTGTGGCAGAACAACTCCATTTGGCTCACTAACTTCACACACCATCAGGCTTCCAAGCAGCTCTCAAGGAAACTCAGTTTGCACACTCTATGCTTAGTGCCCTTTGAGTGCATTATCTAGGAATGAACCTGGTAGAGCATCCCACACAAACGAATGCTCCACATGCGGGTTTCACATGCCAACAACTCCACATTCTCAGGCAACTTCAGCGCCACAGCCGTTTTCAGATAGCCCTCAATGCAAAGGCTCTAGACGCAAATATTGGTGTGAGAGCTAATTCAATCAAGGAAACACTGCATGTTGGTGAAGGGCATATTGAAGAAGGATCAGCCGAGTGGTTCTTGTGGGAGAACAACTCCATTTGGCTCACTAACTTCACACACCATCAGGCTTCCAAGCAGCTCTCAAGGAAACTCAGTTTTCACACTCTATGCTTAGTGCCCTTTGAGTGCATTATCTAGGAATGAACTTGGTAGAGCATCCCACACAAACGAATGCTCCACATGCGGGTTTCACATGCCACCAACTCCACATTCTCAGGCAACTTCAGCGCCACAGCCGTTTTCAGACAGCCCTCAATTCAAAGGCTCTAGACGCAAATATTGGTGTCAGAGCTAATTCAATCAAGGAAACACTGCATGTTGGTGAAGGGCATATTGAAGAAGGATCAGCCGGTAGTTCTTGTGGGAGAACAACTCCATTTGGCTCACTAACTTCACACACCATCAGGCTTCCAAGCAGCTCTCAAGGAAACTAAGATTTCAAAGTCTATGCTTAGTGCCCTTTGAGTGCATTATCTAGGAATGAACCTGCTAGAGCATCCCACACAAACGAATGCTCCACATGCGGGTTTCACATGCCAACAACTCCACATTCACAGGCAACTTCAGCGCCACAGCCGTTTTCAGATAGCCCTCAATGCAAAGGCTCTAGACGCAAATATTTGTGAGAGCTAATTCAATCAAGGAAACACTGCATGTTGGTGAAGGGCATATTGAAGAAGGATCAGCCGAGTGGTTCTTGTGGGAGAACAACTCCATTTGGCTCACTAACTTCACACACCATCAGGCTTCCAAGCAGCTCTCAAGGAAACTCAGTTTTCACACTCTATGCTTAGTGCCCTTTGAGTGCCTAGGACTCAAATGAAGCTGGTAGAGCATCCCACACAAACGAATGCTCCACATGCGGGTTTCACATGCCACCAACTCCACATTCACAGGCAACTTCAGCGCCACAGCTGTTTTCAGATAGCCCTCAATGCAAAGGCTCTAGACGCAAATATTGGTGTGAGAGCTAATTCAATCAAGGAAACACTGCATGTTGGTGAAGGGCATATTGAAGAAGGATCAGCCGAGTGGTTCTTGTGGGAGAACAACTCCATTTGGCTCACTAACTTCACACACCATCAGGCTTCCAAGCAGCTCTCAAGGAAACTCAGTTTTCACACTCTATGCTTAGTGCCCTTTGAGTGCATTATCTAGGAATGAACTTGGTAGAGCATCCCACACAAACGAATGCTCCACATGCGGGTTTCACATGCCACCAACTCCACATTCTCAGGCAACTTCAGCGCCACAGCCGTTTTCAGACAGCCCTCAATTCAAAGGCTCTAGACGCAAATATTGGTGTCAGAGCTAATTCAATCAAGGAAACACTGCATGTTGGTGAAGGGCATATTGAAGAAGGATCAGCCGGTAGTTCTTGTGGGGGAACAACTCCATTTGGCTCACTAACTTCACACACCATCAGGCTTCCAAGCAGCTCTCAAGGAAACTAAGATTTCAAAGTCTATGCTTAGTGCCCTTTGAGTGCATTATCTAGGAATGAACCTGCTAGAGCATCCCACACAAACGAATGCTCCACATGCGGGTTTCACATGCCAACAACTCCACATTCACAGGCAACTTCAGCGCCACAGCCGTTTTCAGATAGCCCTCAATGCAAAGGCTCTAGACGCAAATATTTGTGAGAGCTAATTCAATCAAGGAAACACTGCATGTTGGTGAAGGGCATATTGAAGAAGGATCAGCCGAGTGGTTCTTGTGGGAGAACAACTCCATTTGGCTCACTAACTTCACACACCATCAGGCTTCCAAGCAGCTCTCAAGGAAACTCAGTTTTCACACTCTATGCTTAGTGCCCTTTGAGTGCCTAGGACTCAAATGAAGCTGGTAGAGCATCCCACACAAACGAATGCTCCACATGCGGGTTTCACATGCCACCAACTCCACATTCACAGGCAACTTCAGCGCCACAGCTGTTTTCAGATAGCCCTCAATGCAAAGGCTCTAGACGCAAATACTGGTGTGAGAGCTAATTCAATCAAGGAAACACTGCATGTTGGTGAAGGGCATATTGAAGAAGGATCAGCCGAGTGGTTCTTGTGGGAGAACAACTCCATTTGGCTCACTAACTTCACACACCATCAGGCTTCCAAGCAGCTCTCAAGGAAACGAAGTTTTCACACTCTATGCTTAGTGCCCTTTGAGTGCATTATCTAGGAATGAACCTGGTAGAGCATCCCACACAAACGAATGCTCCACATGCGGTTTTCACATGCCACAAACTCCACATTCTCAGGCAACTTCAGCGCCACAGCCGTTTTCAGATAGCCCTCAATGCAAAGGCTCTAGACACAAATATTGGTGTGAGAGCTAATTCAATCAAGGAAACACTGCATGTTGGTGAAGGGCATATTGAAGAAGGATCAGCCGAGTGGTTCTTGTGATAGAACAACTCCATTTGACTCACTAACTTCACACACCATCATGCTTCCAAGCAGCTCTCAAGGAAACTCAGTTTTCACACTCTATGCTTAGTGCCCTTTGAGTGCCTAGGACTCAAATGAAGCTGGTAGAGCATCCCACACAAACGAATGCTCCACATGCGGGTTTCACATGCCACCAACTCCACATTCACAGGCAACTTCAGCGCCACAGCTGTTTTCAGATAGCCCTCAATGCAAAGGCTCTAGACGCAAATACTGGTGTGAGAGCTAATTCAATCAAGGAAACACTGCATGTTGGTGAAGGGCATATTGAAGAAGGATCAGCCGAGTGGTTCTTGTGGGAGAACAACTCCATTTGGCTCACTAACTTCACACACCATCAGGCTTCCAAGCAGCTCTCAAGGAAACTCAGTTTTCACACTCTATGCTTAGTGCCCTTTGAGTGCATTATCTAGGAATGAACCTGGTAGAGCATCCCACACAAACGAATGCTCCACATGCGGGTTTCACATGCCACCAACTCCACATTCACAGGCAACTTCAGCGCCACAGCCGTTTTCAGATAGCCCTCAATGCAAAGGCTCTAGACACAAATATTGGTGTGAGAGCTAATTCAATCAAGGAAACACCGCATGTTGGTGAAGGGCATATTGAAGAAGGATCAGCCGAGTGGTTCTTGTTGGAGAACAACTCCATTTGGCTCACTAACTTCACACACCATCAGGATTCCAAGCAGCTCTCAAGGAAACTCAGTTTTCACACTCTATGCTTAGTGTCCTTTGAGTGCATTATCTAGGAATGAACCTGGTAGAGCATCCCACACAATCGAATGCTCCACATGCGGGTTTCACATGCCACCAACTCCACATTCACAGGCAACTTCAGCGCCACAGCCGTTTTCAGATAGCCCTCAATGCAAAGGCTCTAGATGCAAATATTGGTGTGAGAGCTAATTCAATCAAGGAAACACTGCATGTTGGTGAAGGGCATATTGAAGAAGGATCAGCCGGTAGTTCTTGTGGGAGAACAACTCCATTTGGCTCACTAACTTAACACACCATCAGGCTTCCAAGCAGCTCTCAAGGAAACTCAGTTTTCAAACTCTATGCTTAGTGCCCTTTGAGTGCATTATCTAGGAATGAACCTGCTAGAGCATCCCACACAATCGAATGCTCCACATGCGGGTTTCACATGCCAACAACTCCACATTCTCAGGCAACTTCAGCGCCACAGCCGTTTTCAGATAGCCCTCAATGCAAAGGCTCTAGACACAAATATTGGTGTGAGAGCTAATTCAATCAAGGAAACACTGCATGTTGGTGAAGGGCATATTGAAGAAGGATCAGCCGAGTGGTTCTTGTGGGAGAACAACTCCATTTGGCTCACTAACTTCACACACCATCAGGCTTCCAAGCAGCTCTCAAGGAAACTCAGTTTTCACACTCTATGCTTAGTGCCCTTTGAGTGCATTATCTAGGAATGAACCTGGTAGAGCATCCCACACAAACGAATGCTCCACATGCGGGTTTCACATGCCACCAACTCCACATTCACAGGCAACTTCAGCGCCACAGCCGTTTTCAGATAGCCCTCAATGCAAAGGCTCTAGATGCAAATATTGGTGTGAGAGCTAATTCAATCAAGGAAACACTGCATGTTGGTGAAGGGCATATTGAAGAAGGATCAGCCGAGTGGTTCTTGTGGGAGAACAACTCCATTTGGCTCACTAACTTCACACACCATCAGGCTTCCAAGCAGCTCTCAAGGAAACTCAGTTTTCACACTCTATGCTTAGTGCCCTTTGAGTGCATTATCTAGGAATGAACCTGGTAGAGCATCCCACAGAAACGAATGCTCCACATGCGGTTTTCACATGCCACCAACTCCACATTCTCAGGCAACTTCAGCGCCACAGCCGTTTTCAGATAGCCCTCAATGCAAAGGCTCTAGACGCAAATATTGGTGTGAGAGCTAATTCAATCAAGGAAACACTGCATGTTGGTGAAGGGCATATTGAAGAAGGATCAGCCGAGTGGTTCTTGTGGGAGAACAACTCCATTTGGCTCACTAACTTAACACACCATCAGGCTTCCAAGCAGCTCTCAAGGAAACTCAGTTTTCAAACTCTATGCTTAGTGCCCTTTGAGTGCATTATCTAGGAATGAACCTGCTAGAGCATCCCACACAAACGAATGCTCCACATGCGGGTTTCACATGCCAACAACTCCACATTCACAGGCAACTTCAGCGCCACAGCCGTTTTCAGATAGCCCTCAATGCAAAGGCTCTAGACACAAATATTGGTGTGAGAGCTAATTCAATCAAGGAAACACTGCATGTTGGTGAAGGGCATATTGAAGAAGGATCAGCCGAGTGGTTCTTGTGGGAGAACAACTCCATTTGACTCACTAACTTCACACACCATCAGGCTTCCAAGCAGCTCTCAAGGAAACTCAGTTTGCACACTCTATGCTTAGTGCCCTTTGAGTGCATTATCTAGGAATGAACCTGGTAGAGCATCCCACACAAACGAATGCTCCACATGCGGGTTTCACATGCCACCAGCTCCACATTGACAGGCAACTTCAGCGCCTCAGCCGTTTTCAGATAGCCCTCGATGCAAAGGCTCTAGACACAAATATTGGTGTGAGAGCTAATTCAATCAAGGAAACACTGCATGTTGGTGAAGGGCATATTGAAGAAGGATCAGCCAAGTGGTTCTTGTTGGAGAACAACTCCATTTGGCTCACTAACTTCACACACCATCAGGCTTCCAAGCAGCTCTCAAGGAAACTCAGTTTTCACACTCTATGCTTAGTGTCCTTTGAGTGCATTATCTAGGAATGAACCTGGTAGAGCATCCCACACAATCGAATGCTCCACATGCGGGTTTCACATGCCACCAACTCCACATTCACAGGCAACTTCAGCGCCACAGCCGTTTTCAGATAGCCCTCAATGCAAAGGCTCTAGACGCAAATATTGGTGTGAGAGCTAATTCAATCAAGGAAACACTGCATGTTGGTGAAGGGCATATTGAAGAAGGATCAGCCGAGTGGTTCTTGTGGCAGAACAACTCCATTTGGCTCACTAACTTCACACACCATCAGGCTTCCAAGCAGCTCTCAAGGAAACTCAGTTTGCACACTCTATGCTTAGTGCCCTTTGAGTGCATTATCTAGGAATGAACCTGGTAGAGCATCCCACACAAACGAATGCTCCACATGCGGGTTTCACATGCCAACAACTCCACATTCTCAGGCAACTTCAGCGCCACAGCCGTTTTCAGATAGCCCTCAATGCAAAGGCTCTAGACGCAAATATTGGTGTGAGAGCTAATTCAATCAAGGAAACACTGCATGTTGGTGAAGGGCATATTGAAGAAGGATCAGCCGAGTGGTTCTTGTGGGAGAACAACTCCATTTGGCTCACTAACTTCACACACCATCAGGCTTCCAAGCAGCTCTCAAGGAAACTCAGTTTTCACAGTCTATGCTTAGTGCCCTTTGAGTGCATTATCTAGGAATGAACTTGGTAGAGCATCCCACACAAACGAATGCTCCACATGCGGGTTTCACATGCCACCAACTCCACATTCTCAGGCAACTTCAGCGCCACAGCCGTTTTCAGACAGCCCTCAATGCAAAGGCTCTAGACGCAAATATTGGTGTCAGAGCTAATTCAATCAAGGAAACACTGCATGTTGGTGAAGGGCATATTGAAGAAGGATCAGCCGAGTGGTTTTTTGTGGGAGAACAACTCCATTTGGCTCACTAACTTCACACACCATCAGGCTTCTAAGCAGCTCTCAAGGAAACTCAGTTTTCACACTCTATGCTTAGTGCCCTTTGAGTGCCTAGGACTCAAATGAAGCTGGTAGAGCATCCCACACAAACGAATGCTCCACATGCGGGTTTCACATGCCACCAACTCCACATTCACAGGCAACTTCAGCGCCACAGCTGTTTTCAGATAGCCCTCAATGCAAAGGCTCTAGACGCAAATACTGGTGTGAGAGCTAATTCAATCAAGGAAACACTGCATGTTGGTGAAGGGCATATTGAAGAAGGATCAGCCGAGTGGTTCTTGTGGGAGAACAACTCCATTTGGCTCACTAACTTCACACACCATCAGGCTTCCAAGCAGCTCTCAAGGAAACTCAGTTTGCACACTCTATGCTTAGTGCCCTTTGAGTGAATTATCTAGGAATGAACCTGGTAGAGCATCCCACACAAACGAATGCTCCACATGCGGTTTTCACATGCCACAAACTCCACATTCTCAGGCAACTTCAGCGCCACAGCCGTTTTCAGATAGCCCTCAATGCAAAGGCTCTAGACACAAATATTGGTGTGAGAGCTAATTCAATCAAGGAAACACTGCATGTTGGTGAAGGGCATATTGAAGAAGGATCAGCCGAGTGGTTCTTGTGATAGAACAACTCCATTTGACTCACTAACTTCACACACCATCATGCTTCCAAGCAGCTCTCAAGGAAACTCAGTTTTCACACTCTATGCTTAGTGCCCTTTGAGTGCCTAGGACTCAAATGAAGCTGGTAGAGCATCCCACACAAACGAATGCTCCACATGCGGGTTTCACATGCCACCAACTCCACATTCACAGGCAACTTCAGCGCCACAGCCATTCTCAGATAGCCCTCAATGCAAAGGCTCTAGACGCAAATACTGGTGTGAGAGCTAATTCAATCAAGGAAACACTGCATGTTGGTGAAGGGCATATTGAAGAAGGATCAGCCGAGTGGTTCTTGTGGGAGAACAACTCCATTTGCCTCACTAACTTCACACACCATCAGGCTTCCAAGCAGCTCTCAAGGAAACGAAGTTTTCACACTCTATGCTTAGTGCCCTTTGAGTGCATTATCTAGGAATGAACCTGGTAGAGCATCCCACACAAACGAATGCTCCACATGCGGTTTTCACATGCCACAAACTCCACATTCTCAGGCAACTTCAGCGCCACAGCCGTTTTCAGATAGCCCTCAATGCAAAGGCTCTAGACACAAATATTGGTGTGAGAGCTAATTCAATCAAGGAAACACTGCATGTTGGTGAAGGGCATATTGAAGAAGGATCAGCCGAGTGGTTCTTGTGATAGAACAACTCCATTTGACTCACTAACTTCACACACCATCATGCTTCCAAGCCGCTCTCAAGGAAACTCAGTTTTCACACTCTATGCTTAGTGCCCTTTGAGTGCATTATCTAGGAATGAACCTGGTAGAGCATCCCACACATTCGAATGCTCCACATGCGGGTTTCACATGCCACCAACTCCACATTCACAGGCAACTTCAGCGCCACAGCTGTTTTCAGATAGCCCTCAATGCAAAGGCTCTAGACGCAAATACTGGTGTGAGAGCTAATTCAATCAAGGAAACACTGCATGTTGGTGAAGGGCATATTGAAGAAGGATCAGCCGAGTGGTTCTTGTGGGAGAACAACTCCATTTGGCTCACTAACTTCACACACCATCATGCTTCCAAGCCGCTCTCAAGGAAACTCAGTTTTCACACTCTATGCTTAGTGCCCTTTGAGTGCATTATCTAGGAATGAACCTGGTAGAGCATCCCACACAAACGAATGCTCCACATGCGGTTTTCACATGCCACCAACTCCACATTCTCAGGCAACTTCAGCGCCACAGCCGTTTTCAGATAGCCCTCAATGCAAAGGCTCTAGACGCAAATATTGGTGTGAGAGCTAATTCAATCAAGGAAACACTGCATGTTGGTGAAGGGCATATTGAAGAAGGATCAGCCGAGTGGTTCTTGTGGGAGAACAACTCCATTTGGCTCACTAAATTCACACACCATCAGGCTTCCAAGCAGATCTCAAGGAAACTCAGTTTTCACACTCTATGCTTAGTGCCCTTTGAGTGCATTATCTAGGAATGAACCTGCTAGAGCATCCCACACAAACGAATGCTCCACATGCGGGTTTCACATGCCACCAACTCCACATTCTCAGGCAACTTCAGCGCCACAGCCGTTTTCAGATAGCCCTCAATGCAAAGGCTCTAGACGCAAATATTTGTGAGAGCTAATTCAATCAAGGAAACACTGCATGTTGGTGAAGGGCATATTGAAGAAGGATCAGCCGAGTGGTTCTTGTGGGAGAACAACTCCATTTGGCTCACTAACTTCACACACCATCAGGCTTCCAAGCAGCTCTCAAGGAAACTCAGTTTTCACACTCTATGCTTAGTGCCCTTTGAGTGCATTATCTAGGAATGAACCTGGTAGAGCATCCCACACAAACGAATGCTCCACATGCGGGTTTCACATGCCAACAACTCCACATTCTCAGGCAACTTCAGCGCCACAGCCGTTTTCAGATAGCCCTCAATGCAAAGGCTCTAGACGCAAATATTGGTGTGAGAGCTAATTCAATCAAGGAAACACTGCATGTTGGTGAAGGGCATATTGAAGAAGGATCAGCCGAGTGGTTCTTGTGGGAGAACAACTCCATTTGGCTCACTAACTTCACACACCATCAGGCTTCCAAGCAGCTCTCAAGGAAACTCAGTTTTCACACTCTATGCTTAGTGTCCTTTGAGTGCATTATCTAGGAATGAACCTGGTAGAGCATCCCACACAATCGAATGCTCCACATGCGGGTTTCACATGCCACCAACTCCACATTCACAGGCAACTTCAGCGCCACAGCCGTTTTCAGATAGCCCTCAATGCAAAGGCTCTAGGTGCAAATATTGGTGTGAGAGCTAATTCAATCAAGGAAACACTGCATGTTGGTGAAGGGCATATTGAAGAAGGATCAGCCGGTAGTTCTTGTGGGAGAACAACTCCATTTGGCTCACTAACTTAACACACCATCAGGCTTCCAAGCAGCTCTCAAGGAAACTCAGTTTTCAAACTCTATGCTTAGTGCCCTTTGAGTGCATTATCTAGGAATGAACCTGCTAGAGCATCCCACACAATCGAATGCTCCACATGCGGGTTTCACATGCCAACAACTCCACATTCTCAGGCAACTTCAGCGCCACAGCCGTTTTCAGATAGCCCTCAATGCAAAGGCTCTAGACACAAATATTGGTGTGAGAGCTAATTCAATCAAGGAAACACTGCATGTTGGTGAAGGGCATATTGAAGAAGGATCAGCCGAGTGGTTCTTGTGGGAGAACAACTCCATTTGGCTCACTAACTTCACACACCATCAGGCTTCCAAGCAGCTCTCAAGGAAACTCAGTTTTCACACTCTATGCTTAGTGCCCTTTGAGTGCATTATCTAGGAATGAACCTGGTAGAGCATCCCACACAAACGAATGCTCCACATGCGGGTTTCACATGCCACCAACTCCACATTCACAGGCAACTTCAGCGCCACAGCCGTTTTCAGATAGCCCTCAATGCAAAGGCTCTAGACACAAATATTGGTGTGAGAGCTAATTCAATCAAGGAAACACTGCATGTTGGTGAAGAGCATATTGAAGAAGGATCAGCCGAGTGGTTCTTGTGGGAAAACAACTCCATTTGGCTCACTAACTTCACACACCATCAGGCTTCCAAGCAGCTCTCAAGGAAACTCAGTTTTCACACTCTATGCTTAGTGCCCTTTGAGTGCATTATCTAGGAATGAACCTGGTAGAGCATCCCACAGAAACGAATGCTCCACATGCGGTTTTCACATGCCACCAACTCCACATTCTCAGGCAACTTCAGCGCCACAGCCGTTTTCAGATAGCCCTCAATGCAAAGGCTCTAGACGCAAATATTGGTGTGAGAGCTAATTCAATCAAGGAAACACTGCATGTTGGTGAAGGGCATATTGAAGAAGGATCAGCCGGTAGTTCTTGTGGGAGAACAACTCCATTTGGCTCACTAACTTAACACACCATCAGGCTTCCAAGCAGCTCTCAAGGAAACTCAGTTTTCAAACTCTATGCTTAGTGCCCTTTGAGTGCATTATCTAGGAATGAACCTGCTAGAGCATCCCACACAAACGAATGCTCCACATGCGGGTTTCACATGCCAACAACTCCACATTCTCAGGCAACTTCAGCGCCACAGCCGTTTTCAGATAGCCCTCAATGCAAAGGCTCTAGACACAAATATTGGTGTGAGAGCTAATTCAATCAAGGAAACACTGCATGTTGGTGAAGGGCATATTGAAGAAGGATCAGCCGAGTGGTTCTTGTGGGAGAACAACTCCATTTGGCTCACTAACTTCACACACCATCAGGCTTCCAAGCAGCTCTCAAGGAAACTCAGTTTTCACACTCTATGCTTAGTGCGCTTTGAGTGCATTATCTAGGAATGAACCTGGTAGAGCATCCCACAGAAACGAATGCTCCACATGCGGTTTTCACATGCCACCAACTCCACATTCTCAGGCAACTTCAGCGCCACAGCCGTTTTCAGATAGCCCTCAATGCAAAGGCTCTAGACGCAAATATTGGTGTGAGAGCTAATTCAATCAAGGAAACACTGCATGTTGGTGAAGGGCATATTGAAGAAGGATCAGCCGGTAGTTCTTGTGGGAGAACAACTCCATTTGGCTCACTAACTTAACACACCATCAGGCTTCCAAGCAGCTCTCAAGGAAACTCAGTTTTCAAACTCTATGCTTAGTGCCCTTTGAGTGCATTATCTAGGAATGAACCTGCTAGAGCATCCCACACAAACGAATGCTCCACATGCGGGTTTCACATGCCAACAACTCCACATTCTCAGGCAACTTCAGCGCCACAGCCGTTTTCAGATAGCCCTCAATGCAAAGGCTCTAGACACGAATATTGGTGTGAGAGCTAATTCAATCAAGGAAACACTGCATGTTGGTGAAGGGCATATTGAAGAAGGATCAGCCGAGTGGTTCTTGTGGGAGAACAACTCCATTTGGCTCACTAACTTCACACACCATCAGGCTTCCAAGCAGCTCTCAAGGAAACTCAGTTTTCACACTCTATGCTTAGTGCCCTTTGAGTGCATTATGTAGGAATGAACCTGGTAGAGCATCCCACACAAACGAATGCTCCACATGCGGTTTTCACATGCCACCAACTCCACATTCTCAGGCAACTTCAGCGCCACAGCCGTTTTCAGATAGCCCTCAATGCAAAGGTTCTAGACACAAATATTGGAGTGAGAGCTAATTCAATCAAGGAAACACTGCATGTTGGTGAAGGGCATATTGAAGAAGGATCAGCCGAGTGGTTCTTGTGGGAGAACAACTCCATTTGGCTCACTAACTTCACACACCATCAGGCTTCCAAGCAGCTCTCAAGGAAACTCAGTTTTCAAACTCTATGCTTAGTGCCCTTTGAGTGCATTATCTAGGAATGAACCTGCTAGAGCATCCCACACAATCGAATGCTCCACATGCGGGTTTCACATGCCAACAACTCCACATTCTCAGGCAACTTCAGCGCCACAGCCGTTTTCAGATAGCCCTCAATGCAAAGGCTCTAGACACAAATATTGGTGTGAGAGCTAATTCAATCAAGGAAACACTGCATGTTGGTGAAGGGCATATTGAAGAAGGATCAGCCGAGTGGTTCTTGTGGGAGAACAACTCCATTTGGCTCACTAACTTCACACACCATCAGGCTTCCAAGCAGCTCTCAAGGAAACTCAGTTTTCACACTCTATGCTTAGTGCCCTTTGAGTGCATTATCTAGGAATGAACCTGTAGAGCATCCCACACAAACGAATGCTCCACATGCGGGTTTCACATGCCACCAACTCCACATTCACAGGCAACTTCAGCGCCACAGCCGTTTTCAGATAGCCCTCAATGCAAAGGCTCTAGATGCAAATATTGGTGTGAGAGCTAATTCAATCAAGGAAACACTGCATGTTGGTGAAGGGCATATTGAAGAAGGATCAGCCGAGTGGTTCTTGTGGGAGAACAACTCCATTTGCTCACTAACTTCACACACCATCAGGCTTCCAAGCAGCTCTCAAGGAAACTCAGTTTTCACACTCTATGCTTAGTGCCCTTTGAGTGCATTATCTAGGAATGAACCTGGTAGAGCATCCCACACAAACGAATGCTCCACATGCGGGTTTCACATGCCACCAACTCCACATTCTCAGGCAACTTCAGCGCCACAGCCGTTTTCAGATAGCCCTCAATGCAAAGGCTCTAGACGCAAATATTGGTGTGAGAGCTAATTCAATCAAGGAAACACTGCATGTTGGTGAAGGGCATATTGAAGAAGATCAGCCGAGTAGTTCTTGTGGCAGAACAACTCCATTTGGCTCACTAACTTCACACACCATCAGGCTTCCAAGCCGCTCTCAAGGAAACTCAGTTTTCACACTCTATGCTTAGTGCCCTTGAGTGCCTAGGACTGAAATAAGGCTTGGTGAGCATGCCACACAAACGAATGCTCCACATGCGGGTTTCACATGCCACCAACTCCACATTCACAGGCAACTTCAGCGCCACAGCCGTTTTCAGATAGCCCTCAATGCAAAGGCTCTAGACGCAAATATTGGTGTGAGAGCTAATTCAATCAAGGAAACACTGCATGTTGGTGAAGGGCATATTGAAGAAGGATCAGCCGAGTGGTTCTTGTGGGAGAACAACTCCATTTTGCTCACTAACTTCACACACCATCAGGCTTCCAAGCAGCTCTCAAGGAAACTCAGTTTTTACACTCTATGCTTAGTGCCCTTCGAGTGCATTATCTAGGAATGAACCTGTAGAGCATCCCACACAAACGAATGCTCCACATGCGGGTTTCACATGCCACCAACTCCACATTCACAGGCAACTTCAGCGCCACAGCCGTTTTCAGATAGCCCTCAATGCAAAGGCTCTAGACACAATATTGGTGTGAGAGCTAATTCAATCAAGGAAACACTGCATGTTGGTGAAGGGCATATTGAAGAAGGATCAGCCGAGTGGTTCTTGTTGGAGAACAACTCCATTTGGCTCACTAACTTCACACACCATCAGGCTTCCAAGCAGCTCTCAAGGAAACTCAGTTTTCACACTCTATGCTTAGTGTCCTTTGACGTGCATTATCTAGGAATGAACCTGGTAGAGCATCCCACACAATCGAATGCTCCACATGCGGGTTTCACATGCCACCAACTCCACATTCACAGGCAACTTCAGCGCCACAGCCGTTTTCAGATAGCCCTCAATGCAAAGGCTCTAGGTGCAAATATTGGTGTGAGAGCTAATTCAATCAAGGAACACTGCATGTTGGTGAAGGGCATATTGAAGAAGGATCAGCCGGTAGTTCTTGTGGGAGAACAACTCCATTTGGCTCACTAACTTAACACACCATCAGGCTTCCAAGCAGCTCTCAAGGAAACTCAGTTTTCACACTCTATGCTTAGTGCCCTTTGAGTGCATTATCTAGGAATGAACCTGCTAGAGCATCCCACACAATCGAATGCTCCACATGCGGGTTTCACATGCCAACAACTCCACATTCTCAGGCAACTTCAGCGCCACAGCCGTTTTCAGATAGCCCTCAATGCAAAGGCTCTAGACACAAATATTGGTGTGAGAGCTAATTCAATCAAGGAAACACTGCATGTTGGTGAAGGGCATATTGAAGAAGGATCAGCCGAGTGGTTCTTGTGGGAGAACAACTCCATTTGGCTCACTAACTTCACACACCATCAGGCTTCCAAGCAGCTCTCAAGGAAACTCAGTTTTCACACTCTATGCTTAGTGCCCTTTGAGTGCATTATCTAGGAATGAACCTGGTAGAGCATCCCACACAAACGAATGCTCCACATGCGGGTTTCACATGCCACCACTCCACATTCACAGGCAACTTCAGCGCCACAGCCGTTTTCAGATAGCCCTCAATGCAAAGGCTCTAAGATGCAAATATTGGTGTGAGAGCTAATTCAATCAAGGAAACACTGCATGTTGGTGAAGGGCATATTGAAGAAGGATCAGCCGAGTGGTTCTTGTGGGAGAACAACTCCATTTGGCTCACTAACTTCACACACCATCAGGCTTCCAAGCAGCTCTCAAGGAAACTCAGTTTTCACACTCTATGCTTAGTGCCCTTTGAGTGCATTATCTAGGAATGAACCTGGTAGAGCATCCCACAGAAACGAATGCTCCACATGCGGTTTTCACATGCCACCAACTCCACATTCTCAGGCAACTTCAGCGCCACAGCCGTTTTCAGATAGCCCTCAATGCAAAGGCTCTAGACGCAAATATTGGTGTGAGAGCTAATTCAATCAAGGAAACACTGCATGTTGGTGAAGGGCATATTGAAGAAGGATCAGCCGGTAGTTCTTGTGGGAGAACAACTCCATTTGGCTCACTAACTAACACACCATCAGGCTTCCAAGCAGCTCTCAAGGAAACTCAGTTTTCAAACTCTATGCTTAGTGCCCTTTGAGTGCATTATCTAGGAATGAACCTGCTAGAGCATCCCACACAAACGAATGCTCCACATGCGGGTTTCACATGCCAACAACTCCACATTCTCAGGCAACTTCAGCGCCACAGCCGTTTTCAGATAGCCCTCAATGCAAAGGCTCTAGACACAAATATTGGTGTGAGAGCTAATTCAATCAAGGAAACACTGCATGTTGGTGAAGGGCATATTGAAGAAGGATCAGCCGAGTGTTCTTGTGGAGAACAACTCCATTTGGCTCACTAACTTCACACACCATCAGGCTTCCAAGCAGCTCTCAAGGAAACTCAGTTTTCACACTCTATGCTTAGTGCCCTTTGAGTGCATTATCTAGGAATGAACCTGGTAGAGCATCCCACACAAACGAATGCTCCACATGCGGTTTTCACATGCCACCAACTCCACATTCTCAGGCAACTTCAGCGCCACAGCCGTTTTCAGATAGCCCTCAATGCAAAGGCTCTAGACGCAAATATTGGTGTGAGAGCTAATTCAATCAAGGAAACACTGCATGTTGGTGAAGGGCATATTGAAGAAGGATCAGCCGGTAGTTCTTGTGGCAGAACAACTCCATTTGGCTCACTAACTTCACACACCATCAGGCTTCCAAGCAGCTCTCAAGGAAACTAAGTTTTCAAACTCTATGCTTAGTGCCCTTTGAGTGCATTATCTAGGAATGAACCTGCTAGAGCATCCCACACAAACGAATGCTCCACATGCGGGTTTCACATGCCACCAACTCCACATTCACAGGCAACTTCAGCGCCACAGCCGTTTTCAGATAGCCCTCAATGCAAAGGCTCTAGACACAAATATTGGTGTGAGAGCTAATTCAATCAAGGAAACACTGCATGTTGGTGAAGGGCATATTGAAGAAGGATCAGCCGAGTGGTTCTTGTGGGAGAACAACTCCATTTGGCTCACTAACTTCACACACCATCAGGCTTCTAAGCAGCTGTCAAGGAAACTCAGTTTCACACTCTATGCTTAGTGCCCTTTGAGTGCCTAGGACTCAAATGAAGCTGGTAGAGCATCCCACACAAACGAATGCTCCACATGCGGGTTTCACATGCCACCAACTCCACATTCACAGGCAACTTCAGCGCCACAGCTGTTTTCAGATAGCCCTCAATGCAAAGGCTCTAGACGCAAATACTGGTGTGAGAGCTAATTCAATCAAGGAAACACTGCATGTTGGTGAAGGGCATATTGAAGAAGGATCAGCCGAGTGGTTCTTGTGATAGAACAACTCCATTTGACTCACTAAATTCACACACCATCATGCTTCCAAGCAGCTCTCAAGGAAACTCAGTTTTCACACTCTATGCTTAGTGCCCTTTGAGTGCATTATCTAGGAATGAACCTGGTAGAGCATCCCACACAAACGAATGCTCCACATGCGGGTTTCACATGCCACCAACTCCACATTCACAGGCAACTTCAGCGCCACAGCCGTTTTCAGATAGCCCTCAATGCAAAGGCTCTAGACGCAAATATTGGTATGAGAGCTAATTCAATCAAGGAAACACTGCATGTTGGTGAAGGGCATATTGAAGAAGGATCAGCCGAGTGGTTCTTGTGGGAGAACAACTCCATTTGGCTCACTAACTTCACACACCATCAGGCTTCCAAGCAGCTCTCAAGGAAACTCATTTTTCACACTCTATGCTTAGTGTCCTTTGAGTCCCTAGGACTGAAATGAAGCTGGTAGAGCATCCCACAGAAACGAATGCTCCACATTCGGGTTTTACATGCCACCAACTCCACATTCTCAGGCAACTTCAGCGCCACTGCCATTTTCAGAGAGCCCTCAATGCAAAGGCTCTAGACGCAAATATTGGTGTGAGAGCTAATTCAATCAAGGAAACACTGCATGTTGGTGAAGGGCATATTGAAGAAGGATCAGCCGAGTGGTTCTTGTGGGAGAACAACTCCATTTGGCTCACTAACTTCACACACCATCAGGCTTCCAAGCAGCTCTCAAGGAAACTCAGTTTTCACACTCTATGCTTAGTGCCCTTTGAATGCATTATCTAGGAATGAACCTAGTAGAGCATCTCACACAAACGAATGCCCAAATGCGGGTTTCACATGCCACCAACTCCACATTCACAGGCAACTTCAGCGCCACAGCCGTTTCAGATAGCCCTCAATCAAAGGCTCTAGACGCAAATATTGGTGTTACAGCTAATTCAACCAAGGAAACACTGCATGTTGGTGAAGGGCATATTGAAGAAGGATCAGCCGAGTGGTTCTTGTGGGAGAACAACTCCATTTGGCTCACTAACTTCACACACCATCAGGCTTCCAAGCAGCTCTCAAGGAAACTCAGTTTTCACACTCTATGCTTAGTGCCCTTCGAGTGCATTATCTAGGAATGAACCTGGTAGAGCATCCCACACAAACGAATGCTCCACATGCGGGTTTCACATGCCACCAACTCCACATTCACAGGCAACTTTAGCGCCACAGCATTTTCAGATAGCCCTCAATGCAAAGGCTCTAGACACAAATATTGGTGTGAGAGCTAATTCAATCAAGGAAACACTGCATGTTGGTGAAGGGCATATTGAAGAAGGATCAGCCGAGTGGTTCTTGTGGGAGAACAACTCCATTTGGCTCACTAACTTCACACACCATCAGGCTTCCAAGCAGCTCTCAAGGAAACTCAGTTTTCACACTCTATGCTTAGTGCCCTTTGAGTCCCTAGGACTGAAATGAAGCTGGTAGAGCATCCCACAGAAACGAATGCTCCACATTCGGGTTTTACATGCCACAACTCCACATTCTCAGGCAACTTCAGCGCCACAGCCATTTTCAGATAGCCCTCAATGCAAAGGCTCTAGACGCAAATATGGTGTGAGAGCTAATTCAATCAAGGAAACACTGCATGTTGGTGAAGGGCATATTGAAGAAGGATCAGCCGAGTGGTTCTTGTGATAGAACAACTCCATTTGGCTCACTAACTTCACACACATCAGGCTTCCAAGCAGCTCTCAAGGAACTCAGTTTTCACACTCTATGCTTAGTGCCCTTTGAGTGCATTATCTAGGAATGAACCTGGTAGAGCATCCCACACAAACGAATGCTCCACATGCGGGTTTCACATGCCACCAACTCCACATTCACAGGCAACTTTAGCGCCACAGCCATTTTCAGATAGCCCTCATGCAAAGGCTCTACACACAAATATTGGTGTGAGAGCTAATTCAATCAAGGAAACACTGCATGTTGGTGAAGGGCATATTGAAGAAGGATCAGCCGAGTGGTTCTTGTGGAGAACAACTCCATTTGGCTCACTAACTTCACACACCATCAGGCTTCCAAGCAGCTCTCAAGGAAACTCAGTTTTCACACTCTATGCTTAGTGCCCTTCGAGTGCATTATCTAGGAATGAACCTGGTAGAGCATCCCACACAAACGAATGCTCCACATGCGGGTTTCACATGCCACCAACTCCACATTCTCAGCAACTTCAGCGCCACAGCCGTTTTCAGATAGCCCTCAATGCAAAGGCTCTAGACGCAAATATTGGTGTGAGAGCTAATTCAATCAAGGAAACACTGCATGTTGGTGAAGGGCATATTGAAGAAGGATCATCCGGTAGTTCTTGTGGGAGAACAACTCCATTTGGCTCACTAACTTCACACACCATCAGGCTTCCAAGCAGCTCTCAAGGAAACTAAGTTTTCAAACTCTATGCTTAGTGCCCTTTGAGTCCCCTAGGACTGAAATGAGCTGGTAGAGCATCCCACAGAAACGAATGCTCCACATTCGGGTTTTACATGCCACCAACTCCACATTCTCAGGCACTTCAGCGCCACAGCCATTTTCAGTTAGCCCTCAATCAAAGGCTCTAGACGCAAATATTGGTGTGAGAGCTAATTCAATCAAGGAAACACTGCATGTTGGTGAAGGGCATATTGAAGAAGGATCAGCCGAGTGGTTCTTGTGGGAGAACAACTCCATTTGGCTCACTAACTTCAAACAACATCAGGCTTCCAAGCAGCACTCAAGGAAACTCAGTTTTCACACTCTATGCTTAGTGCCCTTGAGTGCATTATCTAGGAATGAACCTAGTAGAGCATCTCACACAAACGAATGCTCCACATGCGGGTTTCACATGCCACCAACTCCACATTCACAGGCAACTTCAGCGCCACAGCCGTTTTCAGATAGCCCTCAATTCAAAGGCTCTAGACGCAAATATTGTGTGTGAGAGCTAATTCAATCAAGGAAACACTGCATGTTGGTGAAGGGCATATTGAAGAAGGATCAGCCGAGTGGTTCTTGTGGGAGAACAACTCCATTTGGCTCACTAACTTCACACACCATCAGGCTTCCAAGCAGCTCTCAAGGAAACTCAGTTTCACACTCTATGCTTAGTGCCCTTTGAGTGCATTATCTAGGAATGACCTGTAGAGCATCCCACACAAACGAATGCTCCACATGCGGGTTTCACATGCCACCAACTCCACATTCTCAGGCAACTTCAGCGCCACAGCCATTTTCAGATAGCCCTCAATGCAAAGGCTCTAGACGCAAATATTGGTGTGAGAGCTAATTCAATCAAGGAAACACTGCATGTTGGTGAAGAGCATATTGAAGAAGGATCAGCCGAGTGGTTCTTGTGGGAGAACAACTCCATTTGGCTCACTAACTTCACACACCATCAGGCTTCCAAGCAGCTCTCAAGGAAACTCAGTTTCACACTCTATGCTTAGTGCCCTTTGAGTGCATTATCTAGGAATGAACCTGGTAGAGCATCCCACACAAACGAATGCTCCACATGCGGGTTTCACATGCCACCAACTCCACATTCACAGGCAACTTCAGCGCCACAGCCGTTTTCAGATAGCCCTCAATGCAAAGGCTCTAGACGCAAATATTGGTGTGAGAGCTAATTCAATCAAGGAAACACTGCATGTTGGTGAAGGGCATATTGAAGAAGGATCAGCGAGTGGTTCTTGTGGGAGAACAACTCCATTTGGCTCACTAACTTCACACACCATCAGGCTTCCAAGCAGCTCTCAAGGAAACTCAGTTTTCACACTCTATGCTTAGTGCCCTTTGAGTGCATTATCTAGGAATGAACCTGGTAGAGCATCCCACACAAACGAATGCTCCACATGCGGGTTTCACATGCCACCAACTCCGCATTCACAGGCAACTTCAGCGCCACAGCCGTTTTCAGATAGCCCTCAATGCAAAGGCTCTAGACGCAAATATTGGTGTGAGAGCTAATTCAATCAAGGAAACACTGCATGTTGGTGAAGGGCATATTGAAGAAGGATCAGCCAAGTGGTTCTTGCGGGAGAACAACTCCATTTGGCTCACTAACTTCACACACCATCAGGCTTCCAAGCAGCTCTCAAGGAAACTCAGTTTTCAAACTCTATGCTTAGTGCCCTTTGAGTGCATTATCTAGGAATGAACCTGGTAGAGCATCCCACACAAACGAATGCTCCACATGCGGTTTTCACATGCCACCAACTCCACATTCGCAGGCAACTTCAGCGCCACAGCCGTTTTCAGATAGCCCTCAATGCAAAGGCTCTAGACGCAAATATTGGTGTGAGAGCTAATTCAATCAAGGAAACACTGCATGTTGGTGAAGGGCATATTGAAGAAGGATCAGGCCGAGTGGTTCTTGTGGGAGAACAACTCCATTTGGCTCACTAACTTCACACACCATCAGGCTTCCAAGCAGCTCTCAAGGAAACTCAGTTTTTACACTCTATGCTTAGTGCCCTTCGAGTGCATTATCTAGGAATGAACCTGGTAGAGCATGCCACACAAACGAATGCTCCACATGCGGGTTTCACATGCCACCAACTCCACATTA
>NW_026698289.1:0-21913 GCF_030435755.1 Ochotona princeps
AATGAACCTGGTAGAGCATCCACACAAACCAATGCTCCACATGCGGGTTTCACATGCCACCAACTCCACATTCACAGACAACTCAGCGCCCAAAGCCGTTTTCAGATAGCTCTCAATACAAAGGCTTTATGCGCAAATATTGGTGTGAGAGCTAATTCAATCAAGGAAACACTGCATGTTGGTGAAGCGCATATTGAAGAAGAATCAGCCGAGTGGTTCTTGTGGGAGAACAACTCCATTAGGCTCACTAACTTCACACACCATCAGGCTTCCAAGCAGCTCTGAAGGAACTCAGTTTTCACACTCTAGGCTTAATGCCCTTTGAGTGCCTAGGAATGAAATGCAGCTTGGTGAGAATCCCACACAAACCAATGCTCCACATGGGGGTTTCACATGCCACCAACTCCACATTCACAGACAACTTCAGCGCCAAAGCCGTTTTCAGATAGCTCTCAATACAAAGGCTTCTAGGCCCAAATATTGGTGTCGAGAGCTAATTCCAATCAAGGAAACACTGCATGTTGGTGAAGCGCATATTGAAGAAGAATCAGCCGAGTGGTTCTTGTGGGAGAACAACTCCATTAGGCTCACTAACTTCACACACCATCAGGCTTCCAAGCAGCTCTCAAGGAAACTCAGTTTTCACACTCTAGGCTTAATGCCCCTTTGAGTGCATTATGTAGGAATGAACCTGAATAGAGCATCCCACACAAACCAATGCTCCACATGCGGGTTTCACATGCCACCAACTCCACATTCACAGACAACTTCAGCGCCAAAGCCGTTTTCAGATAGCCCTCAACACAAAGGCTCTAGGCCCAAATATTGGTGTGAGAGCTAATTCAATCAAGGAAACACTGCATGTTGGTGAAGCGCATATTGAAGAAGAATCAGCCGAGTGGTTCTTGTGGGAGAACAACTCCATTTGGCTCACTAACTTCACACACCATCAGGCTTCCAAGCAGCTCTCAAGGAAACTCAGTTTTCACACTCTAGGCTTAATGCCCTTTGAGTGCCTAGGACTGAAATGGAAGCTTGGTGAGCTTATCACACAAAGCAATGCTCCACAGGCGGGTTTCACATGCCACCAACTCCACATTCACAGACAACTTCAGCGCCAAAGCCGTTTTCAGGTAAGCCCTCAATGCAAAGGCTCTAGGCCCAAATATTGGTGTGAGAGCTAATTCAATCAAGGAAACACTGCATGTTGGTGAAGCGCATATTGAAGAAGAATCAGGCGAGTGGTTCTTGTGGGAGAACAACTCCATTTGGCTCACTAACTTCACACACCATCAGGCTTCCAAGCAGCTCTCAAGAAACTCAGTTTTCCACGCTCTAGGCTTAATGCCCTTGAGATGCATGATCTAGGAATGAACCTGGTAGAGCATCCCACACAAACCAATGCTCCACATGCGGGTTTCACATGCCACCAACTCCACATTCACAGACAACTTCAGCGATAAAGCCGTTTTCAGGTAGCCTCAATGCAAAGGCTCCAGGCGCAAAATATTGGTGTGAGAGCTAATTCAATCAAGGAAACACTGCATGTTGGTGAAGCGCATATTGAAGAAGAATCAAGCCGAGTGGTTCTTGTGGGAGAACAACTCAATTTGGCTCACTAACTTCACACACCATCAGGCTTCCAAGCAGCTCTGAAGGAAACTCAGTTTTCACACTCTAGGCTTAATGCACTTTGAGTGCATTATCTAGGAATGAACCTGGTAGAGCATCCCACACAAACCAATGCTCCACATGCGGGTTCACATGCCACCAACTCCACATTCACAGACAACTTCAGCGCCAAAGCCGTTTTCAGCTAGCCCTCAATGCAAAGGCTCTAGGCGCAAATATTGGTGTGAGAGCTAATTCAATCAAGGAAAACACTGCATGTTGGTGAAGCGCATTATTGAACAAGAATCAGCCGAGTGGTCTTGTGGGAGAACAACTCCATTTGGCTCACTAACTTCACACACCATCAGGCTTCCAAGCAGCTCTCAAGGAACTCAGTTTTCCACACTCTAGGCTTAATGCCCTTTGAGTGCATTATCTAGGAATGAACCTGGTAGAGCATCCCACACAAACCAATGCTCCACATGCGGGTTTCACATGCCACCAACTCCACATTCACAGACAACTTCGGCGCCAAAGCCATTTTCAGATAGCCTCAATGCAAAGGCTCTAGGCCCAAATATTGGTGTGAGAGCTAATTCAATCAAGGAAACACTGCATGTTGGTGAAGCGCATATTGAAGAAGAATCAGCCGAGTGGTTTCTTGTGGGAGAACAACTCCATTAGGCTCACTAACTTCACACACCATCAGGCTTCCAAGCAGCTCTGAAGGAACTCAGTTTTCACACTCTAGGCTTAATGCCCTTTGAGTGCCTAGGAATGAAATGCAGCCTTGGTGAGAATCCCACACAAACCAATGCTCCACATGTGGGTTTCACATGCCACCAACTCCACATTCACAGACAACTTCAGCGCCAAAGCCGTTTTCAGATAGCTCTCAATACAAGGCTCTAGGCCCAAATATTGGTGTGAGAGCTAATTCAATCAAGGAAACACTGCATGTTGGTGAAGCGCATATTGAAGATGAATCAGCCGAGTGGTTCTTGTGGGAGAACAACTCCATTAGGCTCCACTAACTTCACACACCATCAGGCTTCCAAGCAGCTCTCAAGGAAACTCAGTTTTCACACTCTAGGCTTAATGCCCTTTGAGTGCATTATGTAGGAATGAACCTGATAGAGCATCCCACACAAACCAATGCTCCACATGCGGGTTTCACATGCCACCCAACTCCACATTCACAGACAACTTCAGCGCCAAAGCCGTTTTCAGATAGCCCTCAACACAAAGGCTCTAGGGGCCCAAATATTGGTGTGAGAGCTAATTCAATCAAGGAAACACTGGCATGTTGGTGAAGCGGCATATTGAAGAAGAATCAGCCGAGTGGTTCTTGTGGAGAACAACTCCATTTGGCTCACTAACTTCACACAACCATCAGGCTTCCAAGCAGCTCTCAAGGAAACTCAGTTTTCACACTCTAGCTTAATGCCTTTGAGTGCCTAGGACTGAAATGAAGCTTGGTGAGCTTATCACACAAAGCAATGCTCCACAGGCGGGGTTTCACATGCCACCAACTCCACATTCACAGACAACTTCAGCGCCAAAGCCGTTTTCAGGTAGCCCTCAATGCAAAGGCTCTAGGCCCAAATATTGTGTGAGAGCTAATTCAATCAAGGAAACACTGCATGTTGGTGAAGCGCATATTGAAGAAGAATCAGGCGAGTGGTTCTTGTGGGAGAACAACTCCATTTGGCTCACTAACTTCACACACCATCAGGCTTCCAAGCAGCTCTCAAGGAAACTCAGTTTTCACGCTCTAGGCTTAATGCCCTTTGAGTGCATGATCTAGGAATGAACCTGGTAGAGCATCCCACACAAACCAATGCTCCACATGCGGGTTTCACATGCCACCAACTCCACATTCACAGACAACTTCAGCGATAAAGCCGTTTTCAGGTAGCCCTCAATGCAAAGGCTCCAGGCGCAAATATTGGTGTGAGAGCTAATTCAATCAAGGAAACACTGCATGTTGGTGAAGCGCATATTGAAGAAGAATCAGCCGAGTGGTTCTTGTGGGAGAACAACTCAATTTGGCTCACTAACTTCACACACCATCAGGCTTCCAAGCAGCTCTGAAGGAAACTCAGTTTTCACACTCTAGGCTTAATGCACTTTGAGTGCATTATCTAGGAATGAACCTGGTAGAGCATCCCACACAAACCAATGCTCCACATGCGGGTTTCACATGCCACCAACTCCACATTCACAGACAACTTCAGCGCCAAAGCCGTTTTCAGCTAGCCCTCAATGCAAAGGCTCTAGGCGCAAATATTGGTGTGAGAGCTAATTCAATCAAGGAAACACTGCATGTTGGTGAAGCGCATATTGAACAAGAATCAGCCGAGTGGTTCTTGTGGGAGAACAACTCCATTTGGCTCACTAACTTCACACACCATCAGGCTTCCAAGCAGCTCTCAAGGAAACTCAGTTTTCACACTCTAGGCTTAATGCCCTTTGAGTGCATTATCTAGGAATGAACCTGGTAGAGCATCCCACACAAACCAATGCTCCACATGCGGGTTTCACATGCCACCAACTCCACATTCACAGACAACTTCGGCGCCAAAGCCATTTTCAGATAGCCCTCAATGCAAAGGCTCTAGGCCCAAATATTGGTGTGAGAGCTAATTCAATCAAGGAAACACTGCATGTTGGTGAAGCGCATATTGAAGAAGAATCAGCCGAGTGGTTCTTGTGGGAGAACAACTCCATTTGGCTCACTAACTTCACACACCATCAGGCTTCCAAGCAGCTCTCAAGGAAACTCAGTTTTCACACTCTAGGCTTAATGCCCTTTGAGTGCATTATCTAGGAATGAACCTGGTAGAGCATCCCACACAAACCAATGCTCCACATGCGGGTTTCACATGCCACCAACTCCACATTCACAGACAACTTCGGCGCCAAAGCCATTTTCAGATAGCCCTCAATGCAAAGGCTCTAGGCGCAAATATTGGTGTGAGAGCTAATTCAATCAAGGAAACACTGCATGTTGGTGAAGCGCATATTGAAGAAGAATCAGCCGAGTGGTTCTTGTGGGAGAACAACTCCATTTGGCTCACTAACTTCACACACCATCAGGCTTCCAAGCAGCTCTCAAGGAAACTCAGTTTTCACACTCTAGGCTTAATGCCCTTTGAGTGCCTAGGAATGAAATGCACCTGGTAGAGCATCCCACACGAACCAATGCTCCACATGCGGGTTTCACATGCCACCAACTCCACATTCACAGACAACTTCAGCGCCAAAGCCATTTTCAGATAGCCCTCAATGCAAAGGCTCTAGGCGCAAATATTGGTGTGAGAACTAATTCAATCAAGGAAACACTGCATGTTGGTGAAGCGCATATTGAAGAAGAATCAGCCGAGTGGTTCTTGTGGGAGAACAACTCCATTTTGGCTCACTAACTTCACACACCATCAGGCTTCCATGCAGCTCTCAAGGAAACTCAGTTTTCACACTCTAGTCTTAATGCCCTTTGAGTGCATTATGTAGGAATGAACCTGGTAGAGCATCCCACACAAACCAATGCTCCACATGCGGGTTTCACATGCCACCAACTCCACATTCACAGACAACTTCAGCGCCAAAGCCGTTTTCAGATAGCTCTCAATACAAAGGCTCTAGGCGCAAATATTGGTGTGAGAGCTAATTCAATCAAGGAAACACTGCATGTTGGTGAAGCGCATATTGAAGAAGAATCAGGCGAGTGGTTATTGTGGGAGAACAACTCCATTTGGCTCACTAACTTCACACACCATCAGGCTTCCAAGCAGCTCTCAAGGAAACTCAGTTTTCACACTCTAGGCTTAATGCCCTTTGAGTGCATTATCTAGGAATGAACCTGGTAGAGCATCCCACACAAACCAATGCTCCACATGCGTGTTTCACATGCCACCAACTCCACATTCACAGACAACTTCGGCGCCAAAGCCATTTTCAGATAGCCCTCAATGCAAAGGCTCTAGGCGCAAATATTGGTGTGAGAGCTAATTCAATCAAGGAAACACTGCATGTTGGTGAAGCGCATATTGAAGAAGAATCAGCCGAGTGGTTCTTGTGGGAGAACAACTCCATTTGGCTCACTAACTTCACACACCATCAGGCTTCCAAGCAGCTCTCAAGGAAACTCAGTTTTCACACTCTAGGCTTAATGCCCTTTGAGTGCCTAGGAATGAAATGCACCTGGTAGAGCATCCCACACGAACCAATGCTCCACATGCGGGTTTCACATGCCACCAACTCCACATTCACAGACAACTTCAGCGCCAAAGCCGTTTTCAGGTAGCCCTCAATGCAAAGGCTCCAGGCGCAAATATTGGTGTGAGAGCTAATTCAATCAAGGAAACACTGCATGTTGGTGAAGCGCATATTGAAGAAGAATCAGCCGAGTGGTTCTTGTGGGAGAACAACTCAATTTGGCTCACTAACTTCACACACCATCAGGCTTCCAAGCAGCTCTGAAGGAAACTCAGTTTTCACACTCTAGGCTTAATGCCCTTTGAGTGCATTATCTAGGAATGAACCTGGTAGAGCATCCCACACAAACGAATGCTCCACATGCGGGTTTCACATGCCACCAACTCCACATTCACAGACAACTTCGGCGCCAAAGCCATTTTCAGATAGCCCTCAATGCAAAGGCTCTAGGCGCAAATATTGGTGTGAGAGCTAATTCAATCAAGGAAACACTGCATGTTGGTGAAGCGCATATTGAAGAAGAATCAGCCGAGTGGTTCTTGTGGGAGAACAACTCCATTTGGCTCACTAACTTCACACACCATCAGGCTTCCAAGCAGCTCTCAAGGAAACTCAGTTTTCACACTCTAGGCTTAATGCCCTTTGAGTGCATTATGTAGGAATGAACCTGGTAGAGCATCCCACACAAACGAATGCTCCACATGCGTGTTTCACATGCCACCAACTCCACATTCACAGACAACTTCAGCGCCAAAGCCATTTTCAGATAGCCCTCAATGCAAAGGCTCTAGGCGCAAATATTGGTGTGAGAGCTAATTCAATCAAGGAAACACTGCATGTTGGTGAAGCGCATATTGAAGAAGAATCAGGCGAGTGGTTCTTGTGAGAGAACAACTCCATTTGGCTCACTAACTTCACACACCATCAGGCTTCCAAGCAGCTCTCAAGGAAACTCAGTTTTCACACTCTAGGCTTAATGCCCTTTGAGTGCATTATCTAGGAATGAACCTGGTAGAGCATCCCACACAAACCAATGCTCCACATGCGTGTTTCACATGCCACCAACTCCACATTCACAGACAACTTCGGCGCCAAAGCCATTTTCAGATAGCCCTCAATGCAAAGGCTCTAGGCGCAAATATTGGTGTGAGAGCTAATTCAATCAAGGAAACACTGCATGTTGGTGAAGCGCATATTGAAGAAGAATCAGCCGAGTGGTTCTTGTGGGAGAACAACTCCATTTGGCTCACTAACTTCACACACCATCAGGCTTCCAAGCAGCTCTCAAGGAAACTCAGTTTTCACACTCTAGGCTTAATGCCCTTTGAGTGCCTAGGAATGAAATGCACCTGGTAAAGCATCCCACACGAACCAATGCTCCACATGCGGGTTTCACATGCCACCAACTCCACATTCACAGACAACTTCAGCGCCAAAGCCGTTTTCAGGTAGCCCTCAATGCAAAGGCTCCAGGCGCAAATATTGGTGTGAGAGCTAATTCAATCAAGGAAACACTGCATGTTGGTGAAGCGCATATTGAAGAAGAATCAGCCGAGTGGTTCTTGTGGGAGAACAACTCAATTTGGCTCACTAACTTCACACACCATCAGGCTTCCAAGCAGCTCTGAAGGAAACTCAGTTTTCACACTCTAGGCTTAATGCCCTTTGAGTGCATTATCTAGGAATGAACCTGGTAGAGCATCCCACACAAACGAATGCTCCACATGGGGGTTTCACATGCCACCAACTCCACATTCACAGACAACTTCGGCGCCAAAGCCATTTTCAGATAGCCCTCAATGCAAAGGCTCTAGGCGCAAATATTGGTGTGAGAGCTAATTCAATCAAGGAAACACTGCATGTTGGTGAAGCGCATATTGAAGAAGAATCAGCCGAGTGGTTCTTGTGGGAGAACAACTCCATTTGGCTCACTAACTTCACACACCATCAGGCTTCCATGCAGCTCTCAAGGAAACTCAGTTTTCACACTCTAGGCTTAATGCCCTTTGAGTGCATTATGTAGGAATGAACCTGGTAGAGCATCCCACACAAACGAATGCTCCACATGCGTGTTTCACATGCCACCAACTCCACATTCACAGACAACTTCAGCGCCAAAGCCATTTTCAGATAGCCCTCAATGCAAAGGCTCTAGGCGCAAATATTGGTGTGAGAGCTAATTCAATCAAGGAAACACTGCATGTTGGTGAAGCGCATATTGAAGAAGAATCAGGCGAGTGGTTCTTGTGGGAGAACAACTCCATTTGGCTCACTAACTTCACACACCATCAGGCTTCCAAGCAGCTCTCAAGGAAACTCAGTTTTCACACTCTAGGCTTAATGCCCTTTGAGTGCCTAGGAATGAAATGCACCTGGTAGAACATCCCACACGAACCAATGCTCCACATGCGGGTTTCACATGCCACCAACTCCACATTCACAGACAACTTCAGCGCCAAAGCCATTTTCAGATAGCCCTCAATGCAAAGGCTCTATGCGCAAATATTGGTGTGAGAGCTAATTCAATCAAGGAAACACTGCATGTTGGTGAAGCGCATATTGAAGAAGAATCAGCCGAGTGGTTCTTGTGGGACAACAACTCCATTTGGCTCACTAACTTCACACACCATCAGGCTTCCAAGCAGCTCTCAAGGAAACTCAGTCTTCACACTCTAGGCTTAATGCCCTTTGAGTGCATTATGTAGGAATGAACCTGGTAGAGCGTCCCACACAAACCAATGCTCCACATGCGGGTTTCACATGCCACCAACTCCACATTCACAGACAACTTCAGCGCCAAAGCCATTTTCAGATAGCCCTCAATGCAAAGGCTCTAGGCGCAAATATTGGTGTGAGAGCTAATTCAATCAAGGAAACACTGCATGTTGGTGAAGCGCATATTGAAGAAGAATCAGCCGAGTGGTTCTTGTGGGACAACAACTCCATTTGGCTCACTAACTTCACACACCATCAGGCTTCCAAGCAGCTCTCAAGGAAACTCAGTTTTCACACTCTAGGCTTAATGCCCTTTGAGTGCATTTTGTAGGAATGAACCTGGTAGAGCATCCCACACAAACCAATGCTCCACAGGCGGGTTTCACATGCCACCAACTCCACATTCACAGACAACTTCAGCGCCAAAGCCATTTTCAGATAGCCCTCAATGCAAAGGCTCTAGGCGCAAATATTGGTGTGAGAGCTAATTCAATCAAGGAAACACTGCATGTTGGTGAAGCGCATATTGAAGAAGAATCAGCCGAGTGGTTCTTGTGGGAGAACAACTCCATTTGGCTCACTAACTTCACACACCATCAGGCTTCCAAGCAGCTCTCAAGGAAACTCAGTTTTCACACTCTAGGCTTAATGCCCTTTGAGTGCATTATCTAGGAATGAACCTGGTAGAGCATCCCACACGAACCAATGCTCCACATGCGTGTTTCACATGCCACCAACTCCACATTCACAGACAACTTCAGCGCCAAAGCCATTTTCAGATAGCCCTCAATGCAAAGGCTCTAGGCCCAAATATTGGTGTGAGAGCTAATTCAATCAAGGAAACACTGCATGTTGGTGAAGCGCATATTGAAGAAGAATCAGGCGAGTGGTTCTTGTGGGAGAACAACTCCATTTTGGCTCACTAACTTCACACACCATCAGGCTTCCATGCAGCTCTCAAGGAAACTCAGTTTTCACACTCTAGGCTTAATGCCCTTTGAGTGCATTATGTAGGAATGAACCTGGTAGAGCATCCCACACAAACCAATGCTCCACAGGCGGGTTTCACATGCCACCAACTCCACATTCACAGACAACTTCAGCGCCAAAGCCATTTTCAGATAGCCCTCAATGCAAAGGCTCTAGGCGCAAATATTGGTGTGAGAGCTAATTGAATCAAGGAAACACTGCATGTTGGTGAAGCGCATATTGAAGAAGAATCAGGCGAGTGGTTCTTGTGGGAGAACAACTCCATTTTGGCTCACTAACTTCACACACCATCAGGCTTCCATGCAGCTCTCAAGGAAACTCAGTTTTCACACTCTAGGCTTAATGCCCTTTGAGTGCATTATGTAGGAATGAACCTGGTAGAGCATCCCACACAAACAAATGCTCCACATGCGTGTTTCACATGCCACCAACTCCACATTCACAGACAACTTCAGCGCCAAAGCCATTTTCAGATAGATCTCAATGCAAAGGCTCTAGGCGCAAATATTGGTGTGAGAGCTAATTCAATCAAGGAAACACTGCATGTTGGTGAAGCGCATATTGAAGAAGAATCAGGCGAGTGGTTCTTGTGGGAGAACAACTCCATTTGGCTCACTAACTTCACACACCATCAGGCTTCCAAGCAGCTCTCAAGGAAACTCAGTTTTCACACTCTAGGCTTAATGCCCTTTGAGTGCCTAGGAATGAAATGCACCTGGTAGAACATCCCACACGAACCAATGCTCCACAGGCGGGTTTCACATGCCACCAACTCCACATTCACAGACAACTTCAGCGCCAAAGCCATTTTCAGATAGCCCTCAATGCAAAGGCTCTAGGCCCAAATATTGGTGTGAGAGCTAATTCAATCAAGGAAACACTGCATGTTGGTGAAGCGCATATTGAAGAAGAATCAGGCGAGTGGTTCTTGTGGGAGAACAACTCCATTTGGCTCACTAACTTCACACACCATCAGGCTTCCAAGCAGCTCTCAAGGAAACTCAGTTTTCACACTCTAGGCTTAATGCCCTTTGAGTGCCTAGGAATGAAATGCACCTGGTAGAACATCCCACACGAACCAATGCTCCACAGGCGGGTTTCACATGCCACCAACTCCACATTCACAGACAACTTCAGCGCCAAAGCCATTTTCAGATAGCCCTCAATGCAAAGGCTCTATGCGCAAATATTGGTGTGAGAGCTAATTCAATCAAGGAAACACTGCATGTTGGTGAAGCGCATATTGAAGAAGAATCAGCCGAGTGGTTCTTGTGGGACAACAACTCCATTTGGCTCACTAACTTCACACACCATCAGGCTTCCAAGCAGCTCTCAAGGAAACTCAGTCTTCACACTCTAGGCTTAATGCCCTTTGAGTGCATTATGTAGGAATGAACCTGGTAGAGCGTCCCACACAAACCAATGCTCCACATGCGTGTTTCACATGCCACCAACTCCACATTCACAGACAACTTCAGCGCCAAAGCCATTTTCAGATAGCCCTCAATGCAAAGGCTCTAGGCGCAAATATTGGTGTGAGAGCTAATTCAATCAAGGAAACACTGCATGTTGGTGAAGCGCATATTGAAGAAGAATCAGCCGAGTGGTTCTTGTGGGACAACAACTCCATTTGGCTCACTAACTTCACACACCATCAGGCTTCCAAGCAGCTCTCAAGGAAAATCAGTCTTCACACTCTAGGCTTAATGCCCTTTGAGTGCATTATGTAGGAATGAACCTGGTAGAGCATCCCACACAAACCAATGCTCCACATGCGGGTTTCACATGCCACCAACTCCACATTCACAGACAACTTCAGCGCCAAAGCCATTTTCAGATAGCCCTCAATGCAAAGGCTCTAGGCGCAAATATTGGTGTGAGAGCTAATTCAATCAAGGAAACACTGCATGTTGGTGAAGCGCATATTGAAGAAGAATCAGCCGAGTGGTTCTTGTGGGAGAACAACTCCATTTGGCTCACTAACTTCACACACCATCAGGCTTCCAAGCAGCTCTCAAGGAAACTCAGTTTTCACACTCTAGGCTTAATGCCCTTTGAGTGCATTATCTAGGAATGAACCTGGTAGAGCATCCCACACAAACCAATGCTCCACATGCGTGTTTCACATGCCACCAACTCCACATTCACAGACAACTTCGGCGCCAAAGCCATTTTCAGATAGCCCTCAATGCAAAGGCTCTAGGCGCAAATATTGGTGTGAGAGCTAATTCAATCAAGGAAACACTGCATGTTGGTGAAGCGCATATTGAAGAAGAATCAGCCGAGTGGTTCTTGTGGGAGAACAACTCCATTTGGCTCACTAACTTCACACACCATCAGGCTTCCAAGCAGCTCTCAAGGAAACTCAGTTTTCACACTCTAGGCTTAATGCCCTTTGAGTGCCTAGGAATGAAATGCACCTGGTAGAGCATCCCACACGAACCAATGCTCCACATGCGGGTTTCACATGCCACCAACTCCACATTCACAGACAACTTCAGCGCCAAAGCCATTTTCAGATAGCCCTCAATGCAAAGGCTCTAGGCACAAATATTGGTGTGAGAGCTAATTCAATCAAGGAAACACTGCATGTTGGTGAAGCGCATATTGAAGAAGAATCAGCCGAGTGGTTCTTGTGGGAGAACAACTCCATTTTGGCTCACTAACTTCACACACCATCAGGCTTCCATGCAGCTCTCAAGGAAACTCGGTTTTCACACTCTAGTCTTAATGCCCTTTGAGTGCATTATGTAGGAATGAACCTGGTAGAGCATCCCACACAAACCAATGCTCCACATGCGGGTTTCACATGCCACCAACTCCACATTCACAGACAACTTCAGCGCCAAAGCCGTTTTCAGATAGCTCTCAATACAAAGGCTTTATGCGCAAATATTGGTGTGAGAGCTAATTCAATCAAGGAAACACTGCATGTTGGTGAAGCGCATATTGAAGAAGAATCAGCCGAGTGGTTCTTGTGGGAGAACAACTCCATTAGGCTCACTAACTTCACACACCATCAGGCTTCCAAGCAGCTCTGAAGGAAACTCAGTTTTCACACTCTAGGCTTAATGCCCTTTGAGTGCCTAGGAATGAAATGCAGCTTGGTGAGAATCCCACACAAACCAATGCTCCACATGGGGGTTTCACATGCCACCAACTCCACATTCACAGACAACTTCAGCGCCAAAGCCGTTTTCAGATAGCTCTCAATACAAAGGCTCTAGGCCCAAATATTGGTGTGAGAGCTAATTCAATCAAGGAAACACTGCATGTTGGTGAAGCGCATATTGAAGAAGAATCAGCCGAGTGGTTCTTGTGGGAGAACAACTCCATTAGGCTCACTAACTTCACACACCATCAGGCTTCCAAGCAGCTCTCAAGGAAACTCAGTTTTCACACTCTAGGCTTAATGCCCTTTGAGTGCATTATGTAGGAATGAACCTGATAGAGCATCCCACACAAACCAATGCTCCACATGCGGGTTTCACATGCCACCAACTCCACATTCACAGACAACTTCAGCGCCAAAGCCGTTTTCAGATAGCCCTCAACACAAAGGCTCTAGGCCCAAATATTGGTGTGAGAGCTAATTCAATCAAGGAAACACTGCATGTTGGTGAAGCGCATATTGAAGAAGAATCAGCCGAGTGGTTCTTGTGGGAGAACAACTCCATTTGGCTCACTAACTTCACACACCATCAGGCTTCCAAGCAGCTCTCAAGGAAACTCAGTTTTCACACTCTAGGCTTAATGCCCTTTGAGTGCCTAGGACTGAAATGAAGCTTGGTGAGCTTATCACACAAAGCAATGCTCCACAGGCGGGTTTCACATGCCACCAACTCCACATTCACAGACAACTTCAGCGCCAAAGCCGTTTTCAGGTAGCCCTCAATGCAAAGGCTCTAGGCCCAAATATTGGTGTGAGAGCTAATTCAATCAAGGAAACACTGCATGTTGGTGAAGCGCATATTGAAGAAGAATCAGGCGAGTGGTTCTTGTGGGAGAACAACTCCATTTGGCTCACTAACTTCACACACCATCAGGCTTCCAAGCAGCTCTCAAGGAAACTCAGTTTTCACGCTCTAGGCTTAATGCCCTTTGAGTGCATGATCTAGGAATGAACCTGGTAGAGCATCCCACACAAACCAATGCTCCACATGCGGGTTTCACATGCCACCAACTCCACATTCACAGACAACTTCAGCGATAAAGCCGTTTTCAGGTAGCCCTCAATGCAAAGGCTCCAGGCGCAAATATTGGTGTGAGAGCTAATTCAATCAAGGAAACACTGCATGTTGGTGAAGCGCATATTGAAGAAGAATCAGCCGAGTGGTTCTTGTGGGAGAACAACTCAATTTGGCTCACTAACTTCACACACCATCAGGCTTCCAAGCAGCTCTGAAGGAAACTCAGTTTTCACACTCTAGGCTTAATGCACTTTGAGTGCATTATCTAGGAATGAACCTGGTAGAGCATCCCACACAAACCAATGCTCCACATGCGGGTTTCACATGCCACCAACTCCACATTCACAGACAACTTCAGCGCCAAAGCCGTTTTCAGCTAGCCCTCAATGCAAAGGCTCTAGGCGCAAATATTGGTGTGAGAGCTAATTCAATCAAGGAAACACTGCATGTTGGTGAAGCGCATATTGAACAAGAATCAGCCGAGTGGTTCTTGTGGGAGAACAACTCCATTTGGCTCACTAACTTCACACACCATCAGGCTTCCAAGCAGCTCTCAAGGAAACTCAGTTTTCACACTCTAGGCTTAATGCCCTTTGAGTGCATTATCTAGGAATGAACCTGGTAGAGCATCCCACACAAACCAATGCTCCACATGCGGGTTTCACATGCCACCAACTCCACATTCACAGACAACTTCGGCGCCAAAGCCATTTTCAGATAGCCCTCAATGCAAAGGCTCTAGGCCCAAATATTGGTGTGAGAGCTAATTCAATCAAGGAAACACTGCATGTTGGTGAAGCGCATATTGAAGAAGAATCAGCCGAGTGGTTCTTGTGGGAGAACAACTCCATTTGGCTCACTAACTTCACACACCATCAGGCTTCCAAGCAGCTCTCAAGGAAACTCAGTTTTCACACTCTAGGCTTAATGCCCTTTGAGTGCATTATCTAGGAATGAACCTGGTAGAGCATCCCACACAAACCAATGCTCCACATGCGGGTTTCACATGCCACCAACTCCACATTCACAGACAACTTCGGCGCCAAAGCCATTTTCAGATAGCCCTCAATGCAAAGGCTCTAGGCGCAAATATTGGTGTGAGAGCTAATTCAATCAAGGAAACACTGCATGTTGGTGAAGCGCATATTGAAGAAGAATCAGCCGAGTGGTTCTTGTGGGAGAACAACTCCATTTGGCTCACTAACTTCACACACCATCAGGCTTCCAAGCAGCTCTCAAGGAAACTCAGTTTTCACACTCTAGGCTTAATGCCCTTTGAGTGCCTAGGAATGAAATGCACCTGGTAGAGCATCCCACACGAACCAATGCTCCACATGCGGGTTTCACATGCCACCAACTCCACATTCACAGACAACTTCAGCGCCAAAGCCATTTTCAGATAGCCCTCAATGCAAAGGCTCTAGGCGCAAATATTGGTGTGAGAACTAATTCAATCAAGGAAACACTGCATGTTGGTGAAGCGCATATTGAAGAAGAATCAGCCGAGTGGTTCTTGTGGGAGAACAACTCCATTTTGGCTCACTAACTTCACACACCATCAGGCTTCCATGCAGCTCTCAAGGAAACTCAGTTTTCACACTCTAGTCTTAATGCCCTTTGAGTGCATTATGTAGGAATGAACCTGGTAGAGCATCCCACACAAACCAATGCTCCACATGCGGGTTTCACATGCCACCAACTCCACATTCACAGACAACTTCAGCGCCAAAGCCGTTTTCAGATAGCTCTCAATACAAAGGCTCTAGGCGCAAATATTGGTGTGAGAGCTAATTCAATCAAGGAAACACTGCATGTTGGTGAAGCGCATATTGAAGAAGAATCAGGCGAGTGGTTATTGTGGGAGAACAACTCCATTTGGCTCACTAACTTCACACACCATCAGGCTTCCAAGCAGCTCTCAAGGAAACTCAGTTTTCACACTCTAGGCTTAATGCCCTTTGAGTGCATTATCTAGGAATGAACCTGGTAGAGCATCCCACACAAACCAATGCTCCACATGCGTGTTTCACATGCCACCAACTCCACATTCACAGACAACTTCGGCGCCAAAGCCATTTTCAGATAGCCCTCAATGCAAAGGCTCTAGGCGCAAATATTGGTGTGAGAGCTAATTCAATCAAGGAAACACTGCATGTTGGTGAAGCGCATATTGAAGAAGAATCAGCCGAGTGGTTCTTGTGGGAGAACAACTCCATTTGGCTCACTAACTTCACACACCATCAGGCTTCCAAGCAGCTCTCAAGGAAACTCAGTTTTCACACTCTAGGCTTAATGCCCTTTGAGTGCCTAGGAATGAAATGCACCTGGTAGAGCATCCCACACGAACCAATGCTCCACATGCGGGTTTCACATGCCACCAACTCCACATTCACAGACAACTTCAGCGCCAAAGCCGTTTTCAGGTAGCCCTCAATGCAAAGGCTCCAGGCGCAAATATTGGTGTGAGAGCTAATTCAATCAAGGAAACACTGCATGTTGGTGAAGCGCATATTGAAGAAGAATCAGCCGAGTGGTTCTTGTGGGAGAACAACTCAATTTGGCTCACTAACTTCACACACCATCAGGCTTCCAAGCAGCTCTGAAGGAAACTCAGTTTTCACACTCTAGGCTTAATGCCCTTTGAGTGCATTATCTAGGAATGAACCTGGTAGAGCATCCCACACAAACGAATGCTCCACATGCGGGTTTCACATGCCACCAACTCCACATTCACAGACAACTTCGGCGCCAAAGCCATTTTCAGATAGCCCTCAATGCAAAGGCTCTAGGCGCAAATATTGGTGTGAGAGCTAATTCAATCAAGGAAACACTGCATGTTGGTGAAGCGCATATTGAAGAAGAATCAGCCGAGTGGTTCTTGTGGGAGAACAACTCCATTTGGCTCACTAACTTCACACACCATCAGGCTTCCAAGCAGCTCTCAAGGAAACTCAGTTTTCACACTCTAGGCTTAATGCCCTTTGAGTGCATTATGTAGGAATGAACCTGGTAGAGCATCCCACACAAACGAATGCTCCACATGCGTGTTTCACATGCCACCAACTCCACATTCACAGACAACTTCAGCGCCAAAGCCATTTTCAGATAGCCCTCAATGCAAAGGCTCTAGGCGCAAATATTGGTGTGAGAGCTAATTCAATCAAGGAAACACTGCATGTTGGTGAAGCGCATATTGAAGAAGAATCAGGCGAGTGGTTCTTGTGAGAGAACAACTCCATTTGGCTCACTAACTTCACACACCATCAGGCTTCCAAGCAGCTCTCAAGGAAACTCAGTTTTCACACTCTAGGCTTAATGCCCTTTGAGTGCATTATCTAGGAATGAACCTGGTAGAGCATCCCACACAAACCAATGCTCCACATGCGTGTTTCACATGCCACCAACTCCACATTCACAGACAACTTCGGCGCCAAAGCCATTTTCAGATAGCCCTCAATGCAAAGGCTCTAGGCGCAAATATTGGTGTGAGAGCTAATTCAATCAAGGAAACACTGCATGTTGGTGAAGCGCATATTGAAGAAGAATCAGCCGAGTGGTTCTTGTGGGAGAACAACTCCATTTGGCTCACTAACTTCACACACCATCAGGCTTCCAAGCAGCTCTCAAGGAAACTCAGTTTTCACACTCTAGGCTTAATGCCCTTTGAGTGCCTAGGAATGAAATGCACCTGGTAAAGCATCCCACACGAACCAATGCTCCACATGCGGGTTTCACATGCCACCAACTCCACATTCACAGACAACTTCAGCGCCAAAGCCGTTTTCAGGTAGCCCTCAATGCAAAGGCTCCAGGCGCAAATATTGGTGTGAGAGCTAATTCAATCAAGGAAACACTGCATGTTGGTGAAGCGCATATTGAAGAAGAATCAGCCGAGTGGTTCTTGTGGGAGAACAACTCAATTTGGCTCACTAACTTCACACACCATCAGGCTTCCAAGCAGCTCTGAAGGAAACTCAGTTTTCACACTCTAGGCTTAATGCCCTTTGAGTGCATTATCTAGGAATGAACCTGGTAGAGCATCCCACACAAACGAATGCTCCACATGGGGGTTTCACATGCCACCAACTCCACATTCACAGACAACTTCGGCGCCAAAGCCATTTTCAGATAGCCCTCAATGCAAAGGCTCTAGGCGCAAATATTGGTGTGAGAGCTAATTCAATCAAGGAAACACTGCATGTTGGTGAAGCGCATATTGAAGAAGAATCAGCCGAGTGGTTCTTGTGGGAGAACAACTCCATTTGGCTCACTAACTTCACACACCATCAGGCTTCCATGCAGCTCTCAAGGAAACTCAGTTTTCACACTCTAGGCTTAATGCCCTTTGAGTGCATTATGTAGGAATGAACCTGGTAGAGCATCCCACACAAACGAATGCTCCACATGCGTGTTTCACATGCCACCAACTCCACATTCACAGACAACTTCAGCGCCAAAGCCATTTTCAGATAGCCCTCAATGCAAAGGCTCTAGGCGCAAATATTGGTGTGAGAGCTAATTCAATCAAGGAAACACTGCATGTTGGTGAAGCGCATATTGAAGAAGAATCAGGCGAGTGGTTCTTGTGGGAGAACAACTCCATTTGGCTCACTAACTTCACACACCATCAGGCTTCCAAGCAGCTCTCAAGGAAACTCAGTTTTCACACTCTAGGCTTAATGCCCTTTGAGTGCCTAGGAATGAAATGCACCTGGTAGAACATCCCACACGAACCAATGCTCCACATGCGGGTTTCACATGCCACCAACTCCACATTCACAGACAACTTCAGCGCCAAAGCCATTTTCAGATAGCCCTCAATGCAAAGGCTCTATGCGCAAATATTGGTGTGAGAGCTAATTCAATCAAGGAAACACTGCATGTTGGTGAAGCGCATATTGAAGAAGAATCAGCCGAGTGGTTCTTGTGGGACAACAACTCCATTTGGCTCACTAACTTCACACACCATCAGGCTTCCAAGCAGCTCTCAAGGAAACTCAGTCTTCACACTCTAGGCTTAATGCCCTTTGAGTGCATTATGTAGGAATGAACCTGGTAGAGCGTCCCACACAAACCAATGCTCCACATGCGGGTTTCACATGCCACCAACTCCACATTCACAGACAACTTCAGCGCCAAAGCCATTTTCAGATAGCCCTCAATGCAAAGGCTCTAGGCGCAAATATTGGTGTGAGAGCTAATTCAATCAAGGAAACACTGCATGTTGGTGAAGCGCATATTGAAGAAGAATCAGCCGAGTGGTTCTTGTGGGACAACAACTCCATTTGGCTCACTAACTTCACACACCATCAGGCTTCCAAGCAGCTCTCAAGGAAACTCAGTTTTCACACTCTAGGCTTAATGCCCTTTGAGTGCATTTTGTAGGAATGAACCTGGTAGAGCATCCCACACAAACCAATGCTCCACAGGCGGGTTTCACATGCCACCAACTCCACATTCACAGACAACTTCAGCGCCAAAGCCATTTTCAGATAGCCCTCAATGCAAAGGCTCTAGGCGCAAATATTGGTGTGAGAGCTAATTCAATCAAGGAAACACTGCATGTTGGTGAAGCGCATATTGAAGAAGAATCAGCCGAGTGGTTCTTGTGGGAGAACAACTCCATTTGGCTCACTAACTTCACACACCATCAGGCTTCCAAGCAGCTCTCAAGGAAACTCAGTTTTCACACTCTAGGCTTAATGCCCTTTGAGTGCATTATCTAGGAATGAACCTGGTAGAGCATCCCACACGAACCAATGCTCCACATGCGTGTTTCACATGCCACCAACTCCACATTCACAGACAACTTCAGCGCCAAAGCCATTTTCAGATAGCCCTCAATGCAAAGGCTCTAGGCCCAAATATTGGTGTGAGAGCTAATTCAATCAAGGAAACACTGCATGTTGGTGAAGCGCATATTGAAGAAGAATCAGGCGAGTGGTTCTTGTGGGAGAACAACTCCATTTTGGCTCACTAACTTCACACACCATCAGGCTTCCATGCAGCTCTCAAGGAAACTCAGTTTTCACACTCTAGGCTTAATGCCCTTTGAGTGCATTATGTAGGAATGAACCTGGTAGAGCATCCCACACAAACCAATGCTCCACAGGCGGGTTTCACATGCCACCAACTCCACATTCACAGACAACTTCAGCGCCAAAGCCATTTTCAGATAGCCCTCAATGCAAAGGCTCTAGGCGCAAATATTGGTGTGAGAGCTAATTGAATCAAGGAAACACTGCATGTTGGTGAAGCGCATATTGAAGAAGAATCAGGCGAGTGGTTCTTGTGGGAGAACAACTCCATTTTGGCTCACTAACTTCACACACCATCAGGCTTCCATGCAGCTCTCAAGGAAACTCAGTTTTCACACTCTAGGCTTAATGCCCTTTTCTGTATTTGAAGTGCATTATGTAGGAATGAACCTGGTAGAGCATCCCACACAAACAAATGCTCCACATGCGTGTTTCACATGCCACCAACTCCACATTCACAGACAACTTCAGCGCCAAAGCCATTTTCAGATAGATCTCAATGCAAAGGCTCTAGGCGCAAATATTGGTGTGAGAGCTAATTCAATCAAGGAAACACTGCATGTTGGTGAAGCGCATATTGAAGAAGAATCAGGCGAGTGGTTCTTGTGGGAGAACAACTCCATTTGGCTCACTAACTTCACACACCATCAGGCTTCCAAGCAGCTCTCAAGGAAACTCAGTTTTCACACTCTAGGCTTAATGCCCTTTGAGTGCCTAGGAATGAAATGCACCTGGTAGAACATCCCACACGAACCAATGCTCCACAGGCGGGTTTCACATGCCACCAACTCCACATTCACAGACAACTTCAGCGCCAAAGCCATTTTCAGATAGCCCTCAATGCAAAGGCTCTAGGCCCAAATATTGGTGTGAGAGCTAATTCAATCAAGGAAACACTGCATGTTGGTGAAGCGCATATTGAAGAAGAATCAGGCGAGTGGTTCTTGTGGGAGAACAACTCCATTTGGCTCACTAACTTCACACACCATCAGGCTTCCAAGCAGCTCTCAAGGAAACTCAGTTTTCACACTCTAGGCTTAATGCCCTTTGAGTGCCTAGGAATGAAATGCACCTGGTAGAACATCCCACACGAACCAATGCTCCACAGGCAGGGTCTCACATGCCACCAACTCCACATTCACAGGCAACTTCAGCGCCAAAGCCATTTTCAGATAGCCCTCAATGCAAAGGCTCTATGCGCAAATATTGGTGTGAGAGCTAATTCAATCAAGGAAACACTGCATGTTGGTGAAGCGCATATTGAAGAAGGATCAGCCGAGTGGTTCTTGTGGGAGAACAACTCCATTTGGCTCACTAACTTCACACACCATCAGGCTTCCAAGCAGCTCTCAAGGAAACTCAGTTTTCACACTCTAGGCTTAGTGCCCTTTGAGTGCATTATCTAGGAATGAACCTGGTAGAGCATCCCACACAAACGAATGCTCCACATGCAGGTCTCACATGCCACCAACTCCACATTCACAGGCAACTGCAGCGCCACAGCCGTTTTCAGATAGCCCTCAATGCAAAGTCTCTAGACGCAAATATTGGTGTGAGAGCTAATTCAATCAAGGAAACATTGCATGTTGGTGAAGGGCATATTGAAGAATGATCAGCCCAGTGGTTCTTGTGGGAGAACAACTCCATTTGGCTCACTAACTTCACACACCATCAGGCTTCCAAGCAGCTCTCAAGGAAACTCAGTTTTCACACTCTAGGCTTAGTGCCCTTTGAGTGCCTAGGACTGAAATGAAGCTGGTAGAGCATCCCACAAAAACGAATGCTCCACAGGCAGGTCTCACATGCCACCAACTCCACATTCACAGGCAACTGCAGCACCACAGCCGTTTTCAGATAGCCCTCAATGCAAAGGCTCTAGACGCAAATATTGGTGTGAGAGCTAATTCAATCAAGGAAACACTGCATGTTGGTGAAGGGCATATTGAAGAAAGATCAGCCGAGTGGTTCTTGTGGGAGAACAACTCCATTTGGCTCACTAACTTCACACACCATCAGGCTTCCAAGCAGCTCTCAAGGAAACTCAGTTTTCACACTCTATGCTTAGTGCCCTTTGAGTGCCTAGGACTGAAATGAAGCTTGGTGAGCATCCCACACAAACGAATGCTCCACATGCAGGTCTCACATGCCACC
>NW_026698290.1:0-74392 GCF_030435755.1 Ochotona princeps
TCCCAATGCAAAGGCTCTAGACGCAAATATTGGTGTGAGAGCTAATTCAATCAAGGAAACACTGCATGTTGGTGAAGGCCATATTGAAGAAGGATCAGCCGAGTGGTTCTTGTGGGAGAACAACTCCATTTGACTCACTAACTTCACACACCATCAGGCTTCCAAGCAGCTCTCAAGGAAACTCAGTTTTCACACTCTATGCTTAGTGCCCTTTGAGTGCATTATCTAGGAATGAACCTGGTAGAGCATCCCACACAAACGAATGCTCCACATGCGGGTTTCACATGCCACCAACTCCACATTCTCAGGCAACTTCAGCGCCACAGCCGTTTTCAGATAGCCCTCAATGCAAAGGCTCTAGACGCAAATATTGGTGTGAGAGCTAATTCAATCAAGGAAACACTGCATGTTGGTGAAGGGCATATTGAAGAAGGATCAGCCGAGTGATTCTTGTGGGAGAACAACTCCATTTGGCTCACTAACTTCACACACCATCAGGCTTCCAAGCAGCTCTCAAGGAAACTCAGTTTTCACACTCTATGCTTAGTGCCCTTTGAGTGCATTATCTAGGAATGAACCTGGTAGAGCATCCCACACAAACGATTGCTCCACATACGGGTTTCACATGCCACCAACTCCACATTCACACGCAACTTCAGCGCCACAGCCGTTTTCAGATAGCCCTCAATGCGAAGGCTCTAGACGCAAATATTGGTGTGAGAGCTAATTCAATCAAGGAAACACTGCATGTTGGTGAAGGGCATATTGAAGAAGGATCAGCCGAGTGATTCTTGTGGGAGAACAACTCCATTTGGCTCACTAACTTCACACACCATCAGGCTTTCAAGCAGCTCTCAAGGAAACTCAGTTTTCACACTCTATGCTTAGTGCCCTTTGAGTGCATTATCTAGGAATGAACCTGGTAGAGCATCCCACACAAACGAATGCTCCACATGCGGGTTTCACATGCCACCAACTCCACATTCTCAGGCAACTTCAGCGCCACAGCCGTTTTTCAGATAGCCCTCAATGCAAAGGCTCTAGACGCAAATATTGGTGTGAGAGCTAATTCAATCAAGGAAACACTGCATGTTGGTGAAGGGCATATTGAAGAAGGATCAGCCGAGTGATTCTTGTGGGAGAACAACTCCATTTGGCTCACTAACTTCACACACCATCAGGCTTCCAAGCAGCTCTCAAGGAAACTCAGTTTTCACACTCTATGCTTAGTGCCCTTTGAGTGCATTATCTAGGAATGAACCTGGTAGAGCATCCCACACAAACGAATGCTCCACATACGGGTTTCACATGCCAGCAACTCCACATTCACACGCAACTTCAGCGCCACAGCCGTTTTCAGATAGCCCTCAATGCAAAGGCTCTAGACGCAAATATTGGTGTGAGAGCTAATTCAATCAAGGAAACACTGCATGTTGGTGAAGGGCATATTGAAGAAGGATCAGCCGAGTGATTCTTGTTGGAGAACAACTCCATTTGGCTCACTAACTTCACACACCATCAGGCTTCCAAGCAGCTCTCAAGGAAACTCAGTTTTCACACTCTATGCTTAGTGCCCTTTGAGTGCATTATCGAGGAATGAACCTGGTAGAGCATCCCACACAAACGAATGCTCCACATGCGGGTTTCACATGCCACCAACTCCACATTCACAGGCAACTTCAGTGCCACAGCCGTTTTCAGATAGCCCTCAATGCGAAGGGTCTAGACGCAAATATTGGTGTGAGAGCTAATTCAATCAAGGAAACACTGCATGTTGGTGAAGGGCATATTGAAGAAGGATCAGCCGAGTGGTTCTTGTGGGAGAACAACTCCATTTGGCTCACTAACTTCACACACCATCAGGCTTCCAAGCAGCTCTCAAGGAAACTCAGTTTTCACACTCTATGCTTAGTGCCCTTTGAGTGCATTATCTAGGAATGAACCTGGTAGAGCATCCCAACAAAAGAATGCTCCACATGCGGGTTTCACATGCCACCAACTCCACATTCTCAGGCAACTTCAGCGCCACAGCCGTTTTCAGATAGCCCTCAATGCAAAGGCTCTAGATGCAAATATTGGTGTGAGAGCTAATTCAATCAAGGAAACACTGCTTGTTGGTGAAGGGCATATTGAAGAAGGATCAGTCGAGAGGTTCTTGTGGGAGAACAACTCCATTTGGCTCACTAACTTCACACACCATCAGGCTTCCAAGCAGCTCTCAAGGAAACTCAGTTTTCACACTCTATGCTTAGTGCCCTTTGAGTGCATTATCTAGGAATGAACCTGGTAGAGCATCCCACACAAACGAATGCTCCACATGCGGGTTTCACATGCCACCAACTCCACATTCACAGGCAACTTCAGCGCCACAGCCGTTTTCAGATAGCCCTCAATGCAAAGGCTCTAGACGCAAATATTGGTGTGAGAGCTAATTCAATCAAGGAAACACTGCATGTTGGTGAAGGGCATATTGAAGAAGGATCAGCTGAGTGGTTCTTGTGGGAGAACAACTCCATTTGGCTCACTAACTTCACACACCATCAGGCTTCCAAGCAGCTCTCCAGGAAACTCAGTTTTCACACTCTATGCTTAGTGCCCTTTGAGTGCATTATCTAGGAATGAACCTGGTAGAGCATCCCACACAAACAAATGCTCCACATGCGGGTTTCACATGCCACCAACTCCACATTCACAGGCAACTTCAGCGCCACAGCCGTTTTCAGATAGCCCTCAATGCAAAGGCTCTAGACGCAAATATTGGTGTGAGAGCTAATTCAATCAAGGAAACAGTGCATGTTGGTGAAGGGCATATTGAAGAAGGATCAGCCAAGTGGTTCTTTTGGGAGAACAACTCCATTTGGCCTACTAACTTCACACACCATCAGCCTTCCAAGCAGCTCTCAAGGAAACTCAGTTTACACAGTCTATGCTTAGTGCCCTTTGAGTGCATTATCTAGGAATGAACCTGGTAGAGCATCCCACGCAAACGAATGCTCCACATGCGGGTTTCACATGTCACCAACTCCACATTCACACGCAACTTCAGCGCCACAGCCATTTTCAGATAGCCCTCAATGCAAAGGCTCTAGACGCAAATATTGGTGTGAGAGCTAATTCAATCAAGGAAACACTGCATGTTGGTGAAGGGCATATTGAAGAAGGATCAGCCGAGTGGTTCTTGTGGGAGAACAACTCCATTTGGCTCACTAACTTCACACACCATCAGGCTTCCAAGCAGCTCTCAAGGAAACTCAGTTTTCACACTCTATGCTTAGTGCCCTTTGAGTGCATTATCTAGGAATGAACCTGGTAGAGCATCCCACACAAACGAATGCTCAACATGCGGGTTTCACATGCCACCAACTCCACATTCTCAGGCAACTTCAGCGCCACAGCCGTTTTCAGATAGCCCTCAACGCAAAGGCTCTAGACGCAAATATTGGTGTGAGAGCTAATTCAATCAAGGAAACAGTGCATGTTGGTGAAGGGCATATTGAAGAAGGATCAGCCGAGAGGTTCTTGTGGGAGAACAACTCCATTTGGCTCACTAACTTCACACACCATCAGCCTTCCAAGCAGCTCTCAAGGAAACTCAGTTTTCACACTCTATGCTTAGTGCCTTTTGAGTATTTAGGATTGAAATGAAGGTTGGTAGAGCATCCCACACAAACGAATGCTCCACATGCGGGTTTCACATGCCACCAACTCCACATTCACAGGCAACTTCAGCGCCACAGCCGTTTTCAGATAGCCCTCAATGCAAAGGCTCTAGACGCAAATATTGGTGTGAGAGCTAATTCAATCAAGGAAACACTGCATGTTGGTGAAGGGCATATTGAAGAAGGATCAGCCGAGTGGTTCTTGTGGGAGAACAACTCCATTTGGCTCACTAACTTCACACACCATCAGGCTTTCAAGCAGCTCTCAAGGAAACTCAGTTTTCACACTCTATGCTTAGTGCCCTTTGAGTGCATTATCTAGGAATGAACCTGGTAGAGCATCCCACACAAACGAATTGCTCCACATGCGGGTTTCACATGCCACCAACTCCACATTCACAGGCAACTTCAGCGCCACAGCCGTTTTCAGATAGCCCTCAATGCGAAGGCTCTAGACGCAAATATTGGTGTGAGAGCTAATTCAATCAAGGAAACACTGCATGTTGGTGAAGGGGCATATTGAAGAAGGATCAGCCGAGTGGTTCTTGTGGGAGAACAACTCCATTTGGCTCACTAACTTCACACACCATCAGGCTTCCAAGCAGCTCTCAAGGAAAACTCAGTTTTCACACTCTATGCTTAGTGCCCTTTGAGTGCATTATCTAGGAATGAACCTGGTAGAGCATCCCACACAAACGAATGCTCCACATGCGGGTTTCACATGCCACCAACTCCACATTCACAGGCAACTTCAGCGCCACAGCCGTTTTCAGATAGCCCTCAATGCAAAGGCTCTAGACGCAAAATATTGGTGTGAGAGCTAATTCAATCAAGGAAACACTGCATGTTGGTGAAGGGCATATTGAAGAAGGATCAGCCAAGTGGTTCTTTTGGGAGAACAACTCCATTTGGCTCACTAACTTCACACACCATCAGGCTTCCAAGCAGCTCTCAAGGAAACTCAGTTTACACAGTCTATGCTTAGTGCCCTTTGAGTGCATTATCTAGGAATGAACCTGGTAGAGCATCCCACGCAAAGAATGCTCCACATGCGGGTTTCACATGTCACCAACTCCACATTCACACGCAACTTCAGCGCCACAGCCGTTTTCAGATAGCCCTCAATGCAAAGGCTCTAGACGCAAATATTGGTGTGAGAGCTAATTCAATCAAGGAAACACTGCATGTTGGTGAAGGGCATATTGAAGAAGGATCAGCTGAGTGGTTCTTGTGGGAGAACAACTCCATTTGGCTCACTAACTTCACACACCATCAGGCTTCCAAGCAGCTCTCAAGGAAACTCAGTTTTCACACTCTATGCTTAGTGCCCTTTGAGTGCATTATCTAGGAATGAACCTGGTAGAGCATCCCACACAAACGAATGCTCAACATGCGGGTTTCACATGCCACCAACTCCACATTCTCAGGCAACTTCAGCGCCACAGCCGTTTTCAGATAGCCCTCAATGCAAAGGCTCTAGACGCAAATATTGGTGTGAGAGCTAATTCAATCAAGGAAACAGTGCATGTTGGTGAAGGGCATATTGAAGAAGGATCAGCCGAGAGGTTCTTGTGGGAGAACAACTCCATTTGGCTCACTAACTTCACACACACATCAGCCTTCCAAGCAGCTCTCAAGGAAACTCAGTTTTCACACTCTATGCTTAGTGCCTTTTGAGTATTTAGGATTGAAATGAAGGTTGGTAGAGCATCCCACACAAACGAATGCTCCACATGCGGGTTTCACATGCCACCAACTCCACATTCACAGGCAACTTCAGCGCCACAGCCGTTTTCAGATAGCCCTCAATGCAAAGGCTCTAGACGCAAATATTGGTGTGAGAGCTAATTCAATCAAGGAAACACTGCATGTTGGTGAAGGGCATATTGAAGAAGGATCAGCCGAGTGGTTCTTGTGGAGAGAACAACTCCATTTGGCTCACTAACTTCACACACCATCAGGCTTTCAAGCAGCTCTCAAGGAAACTCAGTTTTCACACTCTATGCTTAGTGCCCTTTGAGTGCATTATCTAGGAATGAACCTGGTAGAGCATCCCACACAAACGAATGCTCCACATGCGGGTTTCACATGCCACCAACTCCACATTCACAGGCAACTTCAGCGCCACAGCCGTTTTCAGATAGCCCTCAATGCGAAGGCTCTAGACGCAAATATTGGTGTGAGAGCTAATTCAATCAAGGAAACACTGCATGTTGGTGAAGGGCATATTGAAGAAGGATCAGCCGAGTGGTTCTTGTGGGACAACAACTCCATTTGGCTCACTAACTTCACACACCATCAGGCTTCAAGCAGCTCTCAAGGAAACTCAGTTTTCACACTCTATGCTTAGTGCCCTTTGAGTGCATTATCTAGGAATGAACCTGGTAGAGCATCCCACACAAACGAATGCTCCACATGCGGGTTTCACATGCCACCAACTCCACATTCACAGGCAACTTCAGCGCCACAGCCGTTTTCAGATAGCCCTCAATGCAAAGGCTCTAGACGCAAATATTGGTGTGAGAGCTAATTCAATCAAGGAAACAGTGCATGTTGGTGAAGGGCATATTGAAGAAGGATCAGCCAAGTGGTTCTTTTGGGAGAACAACTCCATTTGGCTCACTAACTTCACACACCATCAGGCTTCCAAGCAGCTCTCAAGGAAACTCAGTTTACACAGTCTATGCTTAGTGCCCTTTGAGTGCATTATCTAGGAATGAACCTGGTAGAGCATCCCACGCAAAGAATGCTCCACATGCGGGTTTCACATGTCACCAACTCCACATTCACACGCAACTTCAGCGCCACAGCCGTTTTCAGATAGCCCTCAATGCAAAGGCTCTAGACGCAAATATTGGTGTGAGAGCTAATTCAATCAAGGAAACACTGCATGTTGGTGAAGGGCATATTGAAGAAGGATCAGCCGAGTGGTTCTTGTGGGAGAACAACTCCATTTGGCTCACTAACTTCACACACCATCAGGCTTCCAAGCAGCTCTCAAGGAAACTCAGTTTTCACACTCTATGCTTAGTGCCCTTTGAGTGCATTATCTAGGAATGAACCTGGTAGAGCATCCCACACAAACGAATGCTCCACATGCGGGTTTCACATGCCACCAAATCCACATTCTCAGGCAACTTCAGCGCCACAGCCGTTTTCAGATAGCCCTCAATGCAAAGGCTCTAGACGCAAATATTGGTGTGAGAGCTAATTCAATCAAGGAAACACTGCATGTTGGTGAAGGGCATATTGAAGAAGGATCAGCTGAGTGGTTCTTGTGGGAGAATAACTCCATTTGGCTCACTAACTTCACACACCATCAGGCTTCCAAGCAGCTCTCAAGGAAACTCAGTTTTCACACTCTATGCTTAGTGCCCTTTGAGTGCATTATCTAGGAATGAACCTGGTAGAGCATCCCACACAAACGAATGCTCCACATGCGGGTTTCACATGCCACCAACTCCACATTCACAGGCAAACTTCAGCGCCACAGCCGTTTTCAGATAGCCCTCAATGCAAAGGCTCTAGACGCAAAATATTGGGTGTGAGAGCTAATTCAATCAAGGAAACACTGCATGTTGGTGAAGGGCATATTGAAAAAGGATCAGCCGAGTGGTTCTTGTGGGAAGGAACAACTCCATTTGGCTCACTAACTTCACACACCATCAGGCTTCCAAGCAGCTCTCAAGGAAACTCAATTTTCACACTCTATGCTTAGTGCATTTTGAGGTGCCTAGGACTGAAATGAAGCTTGGAGAGCATGCCACAACAAACGAATGCTCCACATGCGGGTTTCACATGCCACCAACTCCACATTGGAAGGCAACATCAGCGCCACAGCCGTTTTCAGATAGCCCTCAATGCAAAGGCTCTAGACGCAAATATTGGTGTGAGAGCTAATTCAACCAAGGAAACACTGCATGTTGGTGAAGGGCATATTGAAGAAGGATCAGCCGAGTGGTCCTTGTGGGACACCAACTCCATTTGGCTCACTAACTTCACACACCATCAGGCTTCCAAGCAGCTCTCAAGGAAACTCAGTTTTCACATTCTATGCTTAGTGCCCTTTGTTGAGTGCATTATCTAGGAATGAAGCTGGTAGAGCATCCCACACAAACAAATGCTCCACATGCGGGTTTCACATGCCACCAACTCCACATTCTCAGGCAACTTCAGCACCACAGCCGTTTTCAGATAGCCCTCAATGCAAAGGGTCTAGACACAAATATTGGTATGAGAGCTAATTCAATCAAGGAAACACTGCATGTTGGTGAAGGGCATGTTGAAGAAGGATCAGCCGAGTGGTTCTTGTGGGAGAACAACTCCATTTGGCTCACTAACTTCACACACCATCAGGCTTCCAAGCAGCTCTCAAGGAAACTCAGTTTTCACACTCTATGCTTAGTGCCCTTTGAGTGCATTATTGTAGGAATGAACCTGGTAGAGCATCCACACAAACGAATGCTTCATAAGCGGGTTTCACATGCCACCAACTCCACATTCACAGGCAACTTCAGCGCCACAGCCGTTTTCAGATAGCCCTCAATGCAAAGGCTCTAGACGCAAATATTGGTGTGAGAGCTAATTCAATCAAGGAAACACTGCATGTTGGTGAAGGGCATATTGAAGAAGGATCAGCCGAGTGGTTCTTGTGGGAGAACAACTCCATTTGGCTCACTAACTTCACACACCATCAGGCTTCCAAGCAGCTCTCAAGGAAACTCAGTTGTCACACTCTATGCTTAATGCCTTTTGAGTATTTAGGATTGAAATGAAGGTTGGTGAGCATCCCACACAAACGAATGCTCCACGTGCGGGTTTCACATGCCACCAACTCCACATTGGCAGGCAACTTCAGCGCCACAGCCGTTTTCAGATAGCCCCTCAATGCAAAGGCTCTAGACGCAAATATTGGTAGTGAGAGCTAATTCAATCAAGGAAACACTGCATGTTGGTGAAGGGCATATTGAAGAAGGATCAGCCGAGTGGTTCTTGTGGAAGAACAACTCCATTTGGCTCACTAACTTCACACACCATCATTCTTCCAAGCAGCTCTCAAGGAAACTCAGTTTTCACACTCTATGCTTAATGACTTTTGAGTATCTAGGATTGAAATGAAGGTTGGTAGAGCATCCCACACAAAACGAATGCTCCACATGCGGGTTTCACATGCCACCAACTCCACATTCACAGGCAACTTCAGCGCCACAGCCGTTTTCAGATAGCCCTCAATGCAAAGGCTCTAGACGCAAATATTGGTGTGAGAGCTAATTCAATCAAGGAAACACTGCATGTTGGTGAAGGGCATATTGAAGAAGGATCAGCCGAGTGGTTCTTGTGGGAGAACAAACTCCATTTGGCTCACTAACTTCACACACCATCAGGCTTCCAAGCAGCTCTCAAGGAAACTCAGTTTTCACACTCTATGCTTAGTGCCCTTTGAGTGCATTATCTAGGAATGAACCTGGTAGAGCATCCCACCCAAACGAATGCTCCACATGCGGGTTTCACATGCCACCAACTCCACATTCACAGGCAACTTCAGCGCCACAGCCGTTTTCAGATAGCCCTCAATGCAAAGGCTCTAGACGCAAATATTGGTGTGAGAGCTAATTCAATCAAGGAAACACTGCATGTTGGTGAAGGGCATATTGAAGAAGGATCAGCTGAGTGGTTCTTGTGGGAGAACAACTCCATTTGGCTCACTAACTTCACACACCATCAGGCTTCCAAGCAGCTCTCAAGGAAACTCAGTTTTCACACTCTATGCTTAGTGCCCTTTGAGTGCATTATCTAGGAATGAACCTGGTAGAGCATCCCACACAAACGAATGCTCCACATGCGGGTTTCACATGCCACCAACTCCACATTCACAGGCAACTTCAGCGCCACAGCCGTTTTCAGATAGCCCTCAATGCAAAGGCTCTACACGCAAATATTGGTGTGAGAGCTAATTCAATCAAGGAAACACTGCATGTTGGTGAAGGGCATATTAAAGAAGGATCAGCCAAGTGGTTCTTGTGGGAGAACAACTCCATTTGGCTCACTAACTTCACACACCATCAGGCTTCCAAGCAGCTCTCAAGGAAACTCAGTTTTCACACTCTATGCTTAGTGCCCTTTGAGTGCATTATCTAGGAATGAACCTGGCAGAGCATCCCACACAAACGAATGCTCCACATGCGGGTTTCACATGCCACCAACTCCACATTCACAGGCAACTTCAGCGCCACAGCCGTTTTCAGATAGCCCTCAATGCAAAGGCTCTAGACGCAAATATTGGTGTGAGAGCTAATTCAATCAAGGAAACAGTGCATGTTGGTGAAGGGCATATTGAAGAAGGATCAGCCAAGTGGTTCTTGTGGGAGAACAACTCCATTTGGCTCACTAACTTCACACACCATCACGCTTCCAAGCAGCTCTCAAGGAAACTCAGTTTACACAGTCTATGCTTAGTGCCCTTTGAGTGCATTATCTAGGAATGAACCTGGTAGAGCATCCCACGCAAACGAATGCTCCACATGCGGGTTTCACATGTCACCAACTCCACATTCACACGCAACTTCAGCGCCACAGCCATTTTCAGATAGCCCTCAATGCAAAGGCTCTAGACGCAAATATTGGTGTGAGAGCTAATTCAATCAAGGAAACACTGCATGTTGGTGAAGGGCATATTGAAGAAGGATCAGCCGAGTGGTTCTTGTGGGACAACAACTCCATTTGGCTCACTAACTTCACACACCATCAGGCTTCCAAGCAGCTCTCAAGGAAACTCAATTTTCACACTCTATGCTTAGTGCCCTTTGAGTGCCTAGGACTGAAATGATGCTTGGTGAGCATGCCACACAAACGAATGCTCCACATGCGGGTTTCACATGCCACCAACTCCACATTCACAGGCAACTTCAGCGCCACAGCCGTTTTCAGATAGCCCTCAATGCAAAGGCTCTAGACGCAAATATTGGTGTGAGAGCTAATTCAACCAAGGAAACACTGCATGTTGGTGAAGGGCATATTGAAGAAGGATCAGACGAGTGGTCCTTGTGGGACAACAACTCCATTTGGCTCACTAACTTCACACACCATCAGGCTTCCAAGCAGCTCTCAAGGAAACTCAGTTTTCACACTCTATGCTTAGTGCCCTTTGTTGAGTGCATTATCTAGGAATGAAGCTGGTAGAGCATTCCACACAAACAAATGCTCCACATGCGGGTTTCACATGCCACCAACTCCACATTCTCAGGCAACTTCAGCACCACAGCCGTTTTCAGATAGCCTTCAATGCAAAGGGTCTAGACACAAATATTGGTATGAGAGCTAATTCAATCAAGGAAACACTGCATGTTGGTGAAGGGCATGTTGAAGAAGGATCAGCCGAGTGGTTCTTGTGGGGAGAACAACTCCATTTGGCTCACTAACTTCACACACCATCATTCTTCCAAGCAACTCTCAAGGAAACTCAGTTTTCACACTCTATGCTTAATGCCTTTTGAGTATTTAGGATTGAAATGAAGGTTGGTGAGCATCCCACGCAAACGAATGCTCCACATGCGGGTTTCACATGCCACCCAACTCCACATTGACAGGCAACTTCAGTGCCACGGCCGTTTTCAGATAGCCCTCAATGCAAAGGCTCTAGACGCAAATATTGGTGTGAGAGCTAATTCAATCAAGGAAACACTGCATCTTGGTGAAGGGCATATTGAAGAAGGATCAGCCGAGTGGTTCTTGTGGGAGAACAACTCCATTTGGCTCACTAACTTCACACACCATCAGGCTTCCAAGCAGCTCTCAAGGAAACTCAGTTTTCACACTCTATGCTTAGTGCCCTTTGTTGAGTGCATTATCTAGGAATGAAGCTGGTAGAGCATCCCACACAAACGAATGCTCCACATGCGGGTTTCACATGCCACCAACTCCACATTGACAGGCAACTTCAGCGCCACAGCCGTTTTCAGATAGCCCTCAATGCAAAGGCTCTAGACACAAATATTGGTATGAGAGCTAATTCAATCAAGGAAACACTGCATGTTGGTGAAGGGCATATTGAAGAAGGATCAGCCGAGTGGTTCTTGTGGGAGAACAACTCCATTTGGCTCACTAACTTCACACACCATCAGGCTTCCAAGCAGCTCTCAAGGAAACTCAGTTTTCACACTCTATGCTTAGTGCCCTTTGAGTGCATTATCTAGGAATGAACCTGGTAGAGCATCCCACCCAAACGAAAATGCTCCACATGCGGGTTTCACATGCCACCAACTCCACATTCTCAGGCAACTTCAGTGCCACAGCGATTTTCAGATAGCCCTCAATGCAAAGGCTCTAGACGCAAATATTGGTGTGAGAGCTAATTCAATCAAGGAAACACTGCATGTTGGTGAAGGGCATATTGAAGAAGGAACAGCCGAGTGGTTCTTGTGGGGAGAACAACTCCATTTGGCTCACTAACTTCACACACCATCAGGCTTCTAAGCAGCTCTCAAGGAAACTCAGTTTTCACACTCTATGCTTAGTGCCCTTTGAGTGCCTAGGACTGAAATTAAGCTGGTAGACCATCCCACACAAACGAATGCTCCACATGCGGGTTTCACATGCCACCAACTCCACATTGACAGGCAACTTCAGCGCCACAGCCGTTTTCAGAGAGTCCTCAATGCAAAGGCTCTGGACGCAAATATTGGTGTGAGAGCTAATTCAACCAAGGAAACACTGCATGTTGGTGAAGGGCATATTGAAGAAGGATCAGCCGAGTGGTTCTTGTGGGAGAACAACTCCATTTGGCTCACTAACTTCACACACCATCAGGCTTCCAAGCAGCTCTCAAGGAAACTCAGTTTTCAACTCTATGCTTAGTGCCCTTTGAGTGCATTATCTAGGAATGAACCTGGTAGAGCATCCCACACAAACGAATGCTCCACATGCGGGTTTCGCATGCCACCAACTCCACATTCACAGGCAACTTCAGCGCCACAGCCGTTTTCAGATAGCCCTCAATGCAAAGGCTCTAGACGCAAATATTGGTGTGAGAGCTAATTCAATCAAGGAAACACTGCATGTTGGTGAAGGGCATATTGAAGAAGGATCAGCCGAGTGGTTCTTGTGGGAGAACAACTCCATTTGGCTCACTAACTTCACACACCATCAGGCTTCCAAGCAGCTCTCAAGGAAACTCAGTTTTCACACTCTATGCTTAGTGCCCTTTGAGTGCATTATCTAGGAATGAACGTGGTAGAGCATCCCACACAAACGAATGCTCCACATGCGGGTTTCACATGCCACCAACTCCACATTGACAGGCAACTTCAGCACCACAGCCGTTTTCAGATAGCCCTCAATGCAAAGGCTCTAGACGCAAATATTGGTGTGAGAGCTAATTCAATCAAGGAAACACTGCATGTTGGTGAAGGGCATATTGAAGAAGGATCAGCCGAGTGGTTCTTGTGGGAGAACAACTCCATTTGGCTCACTAACTTCACACACCATCATTCTTCCAAGCAGCTCTCAAGGAAACTCAGTTTTCACACTCTATGCTTAGTGCCCTTTGAGTGCATTATCTAGGAATGAACCTGGTAGAGCATCCCACACAAACGAATGCTCCACATGCGGGTTTCACATGCCACCAACTCCACATTCACAGGCAACTTCAGCGCCACAGCCGTTTTCAGATAGCCCTCAATGCAAAGGCTCTAGACGCAAATATTGGTGTGAGAGCTAATTCAACCAAGGAAACACTGCATGTTGGTGAAGGGCATATTGAAGAAGGATCAGCCGAGTGGTCCTGGTGGGACAACAACTCCATTTGGCTCACTAACTTCACACACCATCAGGCTTCCAAGCAGCTCTCAAGGAAACTCAGTTTTCCACACTCTATGCTTAGTGCCCTTTGAGTGCATTATCTAGGAATGAACCTGGTAGAGCATCCCACACAAACAAATGCTCCACATGCGGGTTTCACATGCCACCAACTCCACATTCACAGGCAACTCAGCGCCACAGCCGTTTTCAGATAGCCCTCGATGCAAAGGCTCTAGACACAAATATTGGTATGAGAGCTAATTCAATCAAGGAAACACTGCATGTTGGTGAAGGGCATATTGAAGAAGGATCAGCCGATTGGTTCTTGTGGGAGAACAACTCCATTTGGCTCACTAACTTCACACACCATCATTCTTCCACGCAGCTCTCAAGGAAACTCAGTTTTCACACTCTATGCTTAGTGCCTTTTGAGTACCTAGGACTGAAATGAAGGCTGGTGAGCATCCCACACAAACGAATGCTCCACATGCGGGGTTTCACATGCCACCAACTCCACATTCTCAGGCAACTTCAGCGCCACAGCCGTTTTCAGATAGCCCTCAATGCAAAGGCTCTAGACGAAAATATTGGTGTGAGAGATAATTCAATCAAGGAAACACTGCATGTTGGTGAAGGGCATATTGAAGAAGGATCAGCCGAGTGGTCCTTGTGGGACAACAACTCCATTTGGCTCACTAACTTCACACACCATCAGGCTTCCAAGCAGCTCTCAAGGAAACTCAGTTTTCACACTCTATGCTTAGTGCCCTTTGTTGAGTGCATTATCTAGGAATGAACCTGGTAGAGCATCCCACACAAACAAATGCTCCACATGCGGGTTTCACATGCCACCAACTCCACATTCTCAGGCAACTTCAGCACCACAGCCGTTTTCAGATAGCCCTCAATGCAAAGGCTCTAGACGCAAATATTGGTGTGAGAGCTAATTCAACCAAGGAAACACTGCATGTTGGTGAAGGGCATATTGAAGAAGGATCAGCCGAGTGGTACTTGTGGGACATCAACTCCATTTGGCTCACTAACTTCACACACCATCAGGCTTCCAAGCAGCTCTCAAGGAAACTCAGTTTTCACACTCTATGCTTAGTGCCCTTTGAGTGCATTATCTAGGAATGAACCTGGTAGAGCATCCCACACAAACAAATGCTCCACATGCGGGTTTCACATGCCACCAACTCCACATTCTCAGGCAACTTCAGCGCCACAGCCGTTTTCAGATAGCCCTCAATGCAAAGGCTCTAGACACAAATATTGGTATGAGAGCTAATTCAATCAAGGAAACACTGCATGTTGGTGAAGGGCATATTGAAGAAGGATCAGCCGAGTGGTTCTTGTGGGAGAACAACTCCATTTGGCTCACTAACTTCACACACCATCAGGCTTCCAAGCAGCTCTCAAGGAAACTCAGTTTTCAACTCTATGCTTAGTGCCCTTTGAGTGCATTATCTAGGAATGAACCTGGTAGAGCATCCCACACAAACGAATGCTCCACATGCGGGTTTCGCATGCCACCAACACCACATTCACAGGCAACTTCAGCGCCACAGCCGTTTTCAGATAGCCCTCAATGCAAAGGCTCTAGACGCAAATATTGGTGTGAGAGCTAATTCAATCAAGGAAACACTGCATGTTGGTGAAGGGCATATTGAAGAAGGATCAGCCGATTGGTTCTTGTGGGAGAACAACTCCATTTGGCTCACTAACTTCACACACCATCAGGCTTCCAAGCAGCTCTCAAGGAAACTCAGTTTTCACACTCTATGCTTAGTGCCCTTTGAGTGCATTATCTAGGAATGAACGTGGTAGAGCATCCCACACAAACGAATGCTCCACATGCGGGTTTCACATGCCACCAACTCCACATTGACAGGCAACTTCAGCACCACAGCCGTTTTCAGATAGCCCTCAATGCAAAGGCTCTAGACGCAAATACTGGTTTGAGAGCTAATTCAATCAAGGAAACACTGCATGTTGGTGAAGGGCATATTGAAGAAGGATCAGCCGAGTGGCTCTTGTCGGAGAACAACTCCATTTGGCTCACTAACTTCACACACCATCAGGCTTCCAAGCAGCTCTCAAGGAAACTCAGTTTTCACACTCTATGCTTAGTGCCCTTTGAGTGCCTAGGACTGAAATGAAGCTTGGTGAGCATCCCACACAAACGAATGCTCCACATGCGGGTTTCACATGCCACCAACTCCACATTGACAGGCAACTTCAGCGCCACAGCCGTTTTCAGATAGCCCTCAATGCAAAGGCTCTAGACGCAAATATTGGTGTGAGAGCTAATTCAACCAAGGAAACACTGCATGTTGGTGAAGGGCATATTGAAGAAGGATCAGCCGAGTGGTTCTTGTCGGAGAACAACTCCATTTGGCTCACTAACTTCACACACCATCAGGCTTCCAAGCAGCTCTCAAGGAAACTCAGTTTTCAACTCTATGCTTAGTGCCCTTTGAGTGCATTATCTAGGAATGAACCTGGTAGAGCATCCCACACAAACGAATGCTCCACATGCGGGTTTCGCATGCCACCAACTCCACATTCACAGGCAACTTCAGCGCCACAGCCGTTTTCAGATAGCCCTCAATGCAAAGGCTCTAGACGCAAATATTGGTGTGAGAGCTAATTCAATCAAGGAAACACTGCATGTTGGTGAAGGGCATATTGAAGAAGGATCAGCCGAGTGGTTCTTGTGGGAGAACAACTCCATTTGGCTCACTAACTTCACACACCATCAGGCTTCCAAGCAGCTCTCAAGGAAACTCAGTTTTCACACTCTATGCTTAGTGCCCTTTGAGTGCATTATCTAGGAATGAACGTGGTAGAGCATCCCACACAAACGAATGCTCCACATGCGGGTTTCACATGCCACCAACTCCACATTGACAGGCAACTTCAGTGCCACGGCCGTTTTCAGATAGCCCTCAATGCAAAGGCTCTAGACGCAAATATTGGTGTGAGAGCTAATTCAATCAAGGAAACACTGCATGTTGGTGAAGGGCATATTGAAGAAGGATCAGCCGAGTGGTTCTTGTGGGAGAACAACTCCATTTGGCTCACTAACTTCACACACCATCATTCTTCCAAGCAGCTCTCAAGGAAACTCAGTTTTCACACTCTATGCTTAGTGCCCTTTGAGTGCATTATCTAGGAATGAACCTGGTAGAGCATCCCACACAAACGAATGCTCCACATGCGGGTTTCACATGCCACCAACTCGACATTGACAGGCAACTTCAGCACCACAGCCGTTTTCAGATAGCCCTCAATGCAAAGGCTCTAGACGCAAATACTGGTTTGAGAGCTAATTCAATCAAGGAAACACTGCATGTTGGTGAAGGGCATATTGAAGAAGGATCAGCCGAGTGGTTCTTGTCGGAAAACAACTCCATTTGGCTCACTAACTTCACACACGATCAGGCTTCAAAGCAGCTCTCAAGGAAACTCAGTTTTCACACTCTATGCTTAGTGCCCTTTGAGTGCATTATCTAGGAATGAATCTGGTAGAGCATCCCACACAAACGAATGCTCCACATGCGGGTTTCACATGCCACCAACTCCACATTGACAGGCAACTTCAGCGCCACAGCCGTTTTCAGATAGCCCTCAATGCAAAGGCTCTAGACGCAAATATTGGTGTGAGAGCTAATTCAACCAAGGAAACACTGCATGTTGGTGAAGGGCATATTGAAGAAGGATCAGCCGAGTGGTCCTGGTGGGACAACAACTCCATTTGGCTCACTAACTTCACACACCATCAGGCTTCCAAGCAGCTCTCAAGGAAACTCAGTTTTCACACTCTATGCTTAGTGCCCTTTGAGTGCATTATCTAGGAATGAACCTGGTAGAGCATCCCACACAAACAAATGCTCCACATGCGGGTTTCACATGCCACCAACTCCACATTGACAGGCAACTTCAGCGCCACAGCCGTTTTCAGATAGCCCTCGATGCAAAGGCTCTAGACACAAATATTGGTATGAGAGCTAATTCAATCAAGGAAACACTGCATGTTGGTGAAGGGCATATTGAAGAAGGATCAGCCGAGTGGTTCTTGTGGGAGAACAACTCCATTTGGCTCACTAACTTCACACACCATCATTCTTCCACGCAGCTCTCAAGGAAACTCAGTTTTCACACTCTATGCTTAGTGCCTTTTGAGTACCTAGGACTGAAATGAAGGCTGGTGAGCATCCCACACAAACGAATGCTCCACATGCGGGTTTCACATGCCACCAACTCCACATTCTCAGGCAACTTCAGCGCCACAGCCGTTTTCAGATAGCCCTCAATGCAAAGGCTCTAGACGCAAATATTGGTGTGAGAGCTAATTCAATCAAGGAAACACTGCATGTTGGTGAAGGGCATATTGAAGAAGGATCAGCCGAGTGGTCCTTGTGGGACAACAACTCCATTTGGCTCACTAACTTCACACACCATCAGCCTTCCAAGCAGCTCTCAAGGAAACTCAGTTTTCACACTCTATGCTTAGTGCCCTTTGTTGAGTGCATTATCTAGGAATGAACCTGGTAGAGCATCCCACACAAACAAATGCTCCACATGCGGGTTTCACATGCCACCAACTCCACATTCTCAGGCAACTTCAGCGCCACAGCCGTTTTCAGATAGCCCTCAATGCAAAGGCTCTAGACGCAAATATTGGTGTGAGAGCTAATTCAATCAAGGAAACACTGCATGTTGGTGAAGGGCATATTGAAGAAGGATCAGCCGAGTGGTTCTTGTGGGAGAACAACTCCATTTGGCTCACTAACTTCACACACCATCAGGCTTCCAAGCAGCTCTCAAGGAAACTCAGTTTTCACACTCTATGCTTAGTGCCCTTTGAGTGCATTATCTAGGAATGAACCTGGTAGAGCATCCCACACAAACGAATGCTCCACATGCGGGTTTCACATGCCACCAACTCCACATTGACAGGCAACTTCAGCGCCACAGCCGTTTTCAGATAGCCCTCAATGCAAAGGCTCTAGACGCAAATATTGGTGTGAGAGCTAATTCAATCAAGGAAACACTGCATGTTGGTGAAGGGCATATTGAAGAAGGATCAGCCGAGTGGTTCTTGTGGGAGAACAACTCCATTTGGCTCACTAACTTCACACACCATCAGGCTTCCAAGCAGCTCTCAAGGAAACTCAGTTTTCACACTCTATGCTTAGTGCCCTTTGAGTGCATTATCTAGGAATGAACCTGGTAGAGCATCCCACACAAACGAATGCTCCACATGCGGGTTTCACATGCCACCAACTCCACATTGACAGGCAACTTCAGCGCCACAGCCGTTTTCAGATAGCCCTCAATGCAAAGGCTGTAGACGCAAATATTGGTGTGAGAGCTAATTCAATCAAGGAAACACTGCATGTTGGTGAAGGGCATATTGAAGAAGGATCAACCGAGTGGTTCTTGTGGGAGAACAACTCCATTTGGCTCACTAACTTCACACACCATCAGGCTTCCAAGCAGCTCTCAAGGAAATTCAGTTTTCACACTCTATGCTTAGTGCCCTTTGAGTGCCTAGGACTGAAATGAAGCTTGGTGAGCATGCCACACAAACGAATGCTCCACATGCGGGTTTCACATGCCACCAACTCCACATTCACAGGCAACATCAGCGCCACAGCCGTTTTCAGATAGCCCTCAATGCAAAGGCTCTAGACGCAAATATTGGTGTGAGAGCTAATTCAACCAAGGAAACACTGCATGTTGGTGAAGGGCATATTGAAGAAGGATCAGCCGAGTGGTCCTTGTGGGACAACAACTCCATTTGGCTCACTAACTTCACACACCATCAGGCTTCCAAGCAGCTCTCAAGGAAAGTCAGTTTTCACACTCTATGCTTAGTGCCCTTTGTTAGTGCATTATCTAGGAATGAAGCTGGTAGAGCATCCCACACAAACAAATGCTCCACATGCGGGTTTCACATGCCACCAACTCCACATTCACAGGCAACTTCAGCACCACAGCCGTTTTCAGATAGCCCTCAATGCAAAGGCTCTAGACGCAAATATTGGTGTGAGAGCTAATTCAATCAAGGAAACACTGCATGTTGGTGAAGGGCATATTGAAGAAGGATCAGCCGAGTGGTTCTTGTGGGAGAACAACTCCATTTGGCTCACTAACTTCACACACCATCATTCTTCCAAGCAGCTCTCAAGGAAACTCAGTTTTCACACTCTATGCTTAGTGCCTTTTGAGTATTTAGGATTGAAATGAAGGTTGGTGAGCATCCCACACAAACGAATGCTCCACATGCGGGTTTCACATGCCACCAACTCCACATTGACAGGCAACTTCAGCACCACAGCCGTTTTCAGATAGCCCTCAATGCAAAGGCTCTAGATGCAAATATTGGTGTGAGAGCTAATTCAATCAAGGAAACACTGCATGTTGGTGAAGGGCAGATTGAAGAAGGATCAGCCGAGTGGTTCTTGTGGGAGAACAACTCCATTTGGCTCACTAACTTCACACACCATCATTCTTCCAAGCAGCTCTCAAGGAAACTCAGTTTTCACACTCTATGCTCAGTGCCCTTTGAGTGCATTATCTAGGAATGAACCTGGTAGAGCATCCCACACAAACGAATGCTCCACATGCGGGTTTCACATGTCACCAACTCCACATTCACAGGCAACTTCAGCACCACAGCCGTTTTCAGATAGCCCTCAATGCAAAGGCTCTAGACGCAAATATTGGTGTGAGAGCTAATTCAATCAAGGAAACACTGCATGTTGGTGAAGGGCATATTGAAGAAGGATCAGCCGAGTGGTTCTTGTGGGAGAACAACTCCATTTGGCTCACTAACTTCACACACCATCAGGCTTCCAAGCAGCTCTCAAGGAAACTCAGTTTTCAGACTCTATGCTTAGTGCCCTTTGAGTGCCTAGGACTGAAATGAAGCTTGGTGAGCATGCCACACAAACGAATGCTCCACATGCGGGTTTCACATGCCACCAACTCCACATTGGCAGGCAACATCAGCGCCACAGCCGTTTTCAGATAGCCCTCAATGCAAAGGATCTAGACGCAAATATTGGTTTGAGAGCTAATTCAATCAAGGAAACACTGCATGTTGGTGAAGGGCATATTGAAGAAGGATCAGCCGAGTGGTCCTTGTGGGACAACAACTCCATTTGGCTCACTAACTTCACACACCATCAGGCTTCCAAGCAGCTCTCAAGGAAACTCAGTTTTCACACTCTATGCTTAGTGCCCTTTGTTGAGTGCATTATCGAGGAATGAAGCTGGTAGAGCATCCCACACAAACAAATGCTCCACATGCGGGTTTCACATGCCACCAACTCCACATTCTCACGCAACTTCAGCACCACAGCCGTTTTCAGATAGCCCTCAATGCAAAGGGTCTAGACACAAATATTGGTATGAGAGCTAATTCAATCAAGGAAACACTGCATGTTGGTGAAGGGCATATTGAAGAAGGATCAGCCGAGTGGTTCTTGTGGGAGAACAACTCCATTTGGCTCACTAACTTCACACACCATCAGGCTTCCAAGCAACTCTCAAGGAAACTCAGTTTTCACACTCTATGCTTAGTGCCTTTTGAGTATTTAGGATTGAAATGAAGGTTGGTGAGCATCCCACACAAACGAATGCTCCACATGCGGGTTTCACATGCCACAAACTCCACATTCACAGGCAACTTCAGCACCACAGCCGTTTTCAGATAGCCCTCAATGCAAAGGCTCTAGACGCAAATATTGGTGTGAGAGCTAATTCAATCAAGGAAACACTGCATGTTGGTGAAGGGCATATTGAAGAAGGATCAGCCGAGTGGTTCTTGTGGGAGAACAAATCCATTTGGCTCACTAACTTCACACACCATCATTCTTCCAAGCAGCTCTCAAGGAAACTCAGTTTTCACACTCTATGCTTAGTGCCTTTGAGTGCATTATCTAGGAATGAACCTGGTAGAGCATCCCACACAAACGAATGCTCCACATGCGGGTTTCACATGCCACCAACTCGACATTGACAGGCAACTTCAGCACCACAGCCGTTTTCAGATAGCCCTCAATGCAAAGGCTCTAGACGCAAATACTGGTTTGAGAGCTAATTCAATCAAGGAAACACTGCATGTTGGTGAAGGGCATATTGAAGAAGGATCAGCCGAGTGGTTCTTGTCGGAGAACAACTCCATTTGGCTCACTAACTTCACACACCATCAGGCTTCCAAGCAGCTCTCAAGGAAACTCAGTTTTCAACTCTATGCTTAGTGCCCTTTGAGTGCATTATCTAGGAATGAACCTGGTAGAGCATCCCACACAAACGAATGCTCCACATGCGGGTTTCACATGCCACCAACTCCACATTCTCAGGCAACTTCAGCGCCACAGCCGTTTTCAGATAGCCCTCAATGCAAAGGCTCTAGACGCAAATATTGGTGTGAGAGCTAATTCAATCAAGGAAACACTGCATGTTGGTGAAGGGCATATTGAAGAAGGATCAGCCGAGTGGTTCTTGTGGGAGAACAACTCCATTTGGCTCACTAACTTCACACACCATCATTCTTCCAAGCAGCTCTCAAGGAAACTCACTTTTCACACTCTATGCTTAGTGCCTTTTGAGTACCTAGGACTGAAATGAAGGCTGGTGAGCATCCCACACAAACGAATGCTCCACATGCGGGTTTCACATGCCACCAACTCCACATTCACAGGCAACTTCAGCACCACAGCCGTTTTCAGATAGCCCTCAATGCAAAGGCTCTAGACACAAATATTGGTGTGAGAGCTAATTCAATCAAGGAAACACTGCATGTTGTTGAAGGGCATATTGAAGAAGGATCAGCCGAGTGGTTCTTGTGGGAGAACAACTCCATTTGGCTCACTAACTTCACACACCATCAGGCTTCCAAGCAGCTCTCAAGGAAACTCAGTTTTCACACTCTATGCTTAGTGCCTTTTGAGTACCTAGGACTGAAATGAATGGTTGGTGAGCATCCCACACAAACGAATGCTCCACATGCGGGTTTCACATGCCACCAACTCCACATTCACAGGCAACTTCAGCGCCACAGCCGTTTTCAGATAGCCCTCAATGCAAAGGCTCTAGACGCAAATATTGGTGTGAGAGCTAATTCAATCAAGGAAACACTGCATGTTGGTGAAGGGCATATTGAAGAAGGATCAGCCGAGTGGTTCTTGTGGGAGAACAACTCCATTTGGCTCACTAACTTCACACACCATCATTCTTCCAAGCAGCTCTCAAGGAAACTCCGTTTTCCACTCTATGCTTAGTGCCCTTTGAGTGCATTATCTAGGAATGAACCTGGTAGAGCATCCCACACACACGAATGCTCCACATGCGGGTTTCACATGCCACCAACTCCACATTCACAGGCAACTTCAGCACCACAGCCGTTTTCAGATAGCCCTCAATGCAAAGGCTCTAGACGCAAATATTGGTATGAGAGCTAATTCAATCAAGGAAACACTGCATGTTGGTGAAGGGCATATTGAAGAAGGATTAGCCGAGTAGTTCTTGTGGGAGAACAACTCCATTTGGCTCACTAACTTCACACACCATCAGGCTTCCAAGCAGCTCTCAAGGAAACTCAGTTTTCACACTCTAGGCTTAGTGCCCTTTGAGTGCATTATCTAGGAATGAACCTGGTAGAGCATCCCACACAAACGAATGCTCCACATGCGGGTTTCACATGCCACCAACTCCACATTGACAGGCAACTTCAGCGCCACAGCCGTTTTCAGATAGCCCTCAATGCAAAGGGTCTAGACGCAAATATTGGTGTGAGAGCTAATTCAATCAAGGAAACACTGCATGTTGGTGAAGGGCATATTGAAGAAGGATCAGCCGAGTGGTTCTTGTGGGAGAACAACTCCATTTGGCTCACTAACTTCACACACCATCAGGCTTCCAAGCAGCTCTCAAGGAAACTCAGTTTTCACACTCTATGCTTAGTGCCTTTTGAGTACCTAGGACTGAAATGAATGGTTGGTGAGCATCCCACACAAACGAATGCTCCACATGCGGGTTTCACATGCCACCAACTCCACATTCACAGGCAACTTCAGCGCCACAGCCGTTTTCAGATAGCCCTCAATGCAAAGGCTCTAGACGCAAATATTGGTGTGAGAGCTAATTCAATCAAGGAAACACTGCATGTTGGTGAAGGGCATATTGAAGAAGGATCAGCCGAGTGGTTCTTGTGGGAGAACAACTCCATTTGGCTCACTAACTTCACACACCATCAGGCTTCCAAGCATCTCTCAAGGAAACTCAGTTTTCACACTCTATGCTTAGTGCCCTTTGAGTGCATTATCTTGGAATGAAGCTGGTAGAGCATGCCACACAAACGAATGCTCCACATGCGGGTTTCACTTGCCACCAACTCCACATTCACAGGCAACTTCAGCGCCACAGCCGTTTTCAGATAGCCCTCAATGCAAAGGCTCTAGACGCAAATATTTGTGTGAGAGCTAATTCAATCAAGGAAACACTGCATGTTGGTGAAGGGCATATTGAAGAAGGATTAGCCGAGTGGTTCTTGTGGGAGAACAACTCCATTTGGCTCACTAACTTCACACACCATCATTCTTCCAAGCAGCTCTCAAGGAAACTCAGTTTTCACACTCTATGCTTAGTGCCTTTTGAGTATTTAGGATTGAAATAAAGGTTGGTGAGCATCCCACACAAACGAATGCTCCACATGCGGGTTTCACATGCCACGAACTCCACATTGACAGGCAACTTCAGCACCACAGCCGTTTTCAGATAGCCCTCAATGCAAAGGCTCTAGATGCAAATATTGGTGTGAGAGCTAATTCAATCAAGGAAACACTGCATGTTGGTGAAGGGCAGATTGAAGAAGGATCAGCCGAGTGGTTCTTGTGGGAGAACAACTCCATTTGGCTCACTAACTTCACACACCATCATTCTTCCAAGCAGCTCTCAAGGAAACTCAGTTTTCACACTCTATGCTCAGTGCCCTTTGAGTGCATTATCTAGGAATGAACCTGGTAGAGCATCCCACACAAACGAATGCTCCACATGCGGGTTTCACATGTCACCAACTCCACATTCACAGGCAACTTCAGCACCACAGCCGTTTTCAGATAGCCCTCAATGCAAAGGCTCTAGACGCAAATATTGGTGTGAGAGCTAATTCAATCAAGGAAACACTGCATGTTGGTGAAGGGCATATTGAAGAAGGATCAGCCGAGTGGTTCTTGTGGGAGAACAACTCCATTTGGCTCACTAACTTCACACACCATCAGGCTTCCAAGCAGCTCTCAAGGAAACTCAGTTTTCAGACTCTATGCTTAGTGCCCTTTGAGTGCCTAGGACTGAAATGAAGCTTGGTGAGCATGCCACACAAACGAATGCTCCACATGCGGGTTTCACATGCCACCAACTCCACATTGGCAGGCAACATCAGCGCCACAGCCGTTTTCAGATAGCCCTCAATGCAAAGGATCTAGACGCAAATATTGGTTTGAGAGCTAATTCAATCAAGGAAACACTGCATGTTGGTGAAGGGCATATTGAAGAAGGATCAGCCGAGTGGTCCTTGTGGGACAACAACTCCATTTGGCTCACTAACTTCACACACCATCAGGCTTCCAAGCAGCTCTCAAGGAAACTCAGTTTTCACACTCTATGCTTAGTGCCCTTTGTTGAGTGCATTATCGAGGAATGAAGCTGGTAGAGCATCCCACACAAACAAATGCTCCACATGCGGGTTTCACATGCCACCAACTCCACATTCTCACGCAACTTCAGCACCACAGCCGTTTTCAGATAGCCCTCAATGCAAAGGGTCTAGACACAAATATTGGTATGAGAGCTAATTCAATCAAGGAAACACTGCATGTTGGTGAAGGGCATATTGAAGAAGGATCAGCCGAGTGGTTCTTGTGGGAGAACAACTCCATTTGGCTCACTAACTTCACACACCATCAGGCTTCCAAGCAACTCTCAAGGAAACTCAGTTTTCACACTCTATGCTTAGTGCCTTTTGAGTATTTAGGATTGAAATGAAGGTTGGTGAGCATCCCACACAAACGAATGCTCCACATGCGGGTTTCACATGCCACAAACTCCACATTCACAGGCAACTTCAGCACCACAGCCGTTTTCAGATAGCCCTCAATGCAAAGGCTCTAGACGCAAATATTGGTGTGAGAGCTAATTCAATCAAGGAAACACTGCATGTTGGTGAAGGGCATATTGAAGAAGGATCAGCCGAGTGGTTCTTGTGGGAGAACAAATCCATTTGGCTCACTAACTTCACACACCATCATTCTTCCAAGCAGCTCTCAAGGAAACTCAGTTTTCACACTCTATGCTTAGTGCCCTTTGAGTGCATTATCTAGGAATGAACCTGGTAGAGCATCCCACACAAACGAATGCTCCACATGCGGGTTTCACATGCCACCAACTCCACATTGACAGGCAACTTCAGCACCACAGCCGTTTTCAGATAGCCCTCAATGCAAAGGCTCTAGACGCAAATACTGGTTTGAGAGCTAATTCAATCAAGGAAACACTGCATGTTGGTGAAGGGCATATTGAAGAAGGATCAGCCGAGTGGTTCTTGTCGGAGAACAACTCCATTTGGCTCACTAACTTCACACACCATCAGGCTTCCAAGCAGCTCTCAAGGAAACTCAGTTTTCAACTCTATGCTTAGTGCCCTTTGAGTGCATTATCTAGGAATGAACCTGGTAGAGCATCCCACACAAACGAATGCTCCACATGCGGGTTTCACATGCCACCAACTCCACATTCTCAGGCAACTTCAGCGCCACAGCCGTTTTCAGATAGCCCTCAATGCAAAGGCTCTAGACGCAAATATTGGTGTGAGAGCTAATTCAATCAAGGAAACACTGCATGTTGGTGAAGGGCATATTGAAGAAGGATCAGCCGAGTGGTTCTTGTGGGAGAACAACTCCATTTGGCTCACTAACTTCACACACCATCATTCTTCCAAGCAGCTCTCAAGGAAACTCAGTTTTCACACTCTATGCTTAGTGCCTTTTGAGTACCTAGGACTGAAATGAAGGCTGGTGAGCATCCCACACAAACGAATGCTCCACATGCGGGTTTCACATGCCACCAACTCCACATTCACAGGCAACTTCAGCACCACAGCCGTTTTCAGATAGCCCTCAATGCAAAGGCTCTAGACACAAATATTGGTGTGAGAGCTAATTCAATCAAGGAAACACTGCATGTTGTTGAAGGGCATATTGAAGAAGGATCAGCCGAGTGGTTCTTGTGGGAGAACAACTCCATTTGGCTCACTAACTTCACACACCATCATTCTTCCAAGCAGCTCTCAAGGAAACTCCGTTTTCCACTCTATGCTTAGTGCCCTTTGAGTGCATTATCTAGGAATGAACCTGGTAGAGCATCCCACACACACGAATGCTCCACATGCGGGTTTCACATGCCACCAACTCCACATTCACAGGCAACTTCAGCACCACAGCCGTTTTCAGATAGCCCTCAATGCAAAGGCTCTAGACGCAAATATTGGTATGAGAGCTAATTCAATCAAGGAAACACTGCATGTTGGTGAAGGGCATATTGAAGAAGGATTAGCCGAGTAGTTCTTGTGGGAGAACAACTCCATTTGGCTCACTAACTTCACACACCATCAGGCTTCCAAGCAGCTCTCAAGGAAACTCAGTTTTAACACTCTAGGCTTAGTGCCCTTTGAGTGCATTATCTAGGAATGAACCTGGTAGAGCATCCCACACAAACGAATGCTCCACATGCGGGTTTCACATGCCACCAACTCCACATTGACAGGCAACTTCAGCGCCACAGCCGTTTTCAGATAGCCCTCAATGCAAAGGCTCTAGACGCAAATATTGGTGTGAGAGCTAATTCAATCAAGGAAACACTGCATGTTGGTGAAGGGCATATTGAAGAAGGATCAGCCGAGTGGTTCTTGTGGGACAACAACTCCATTTGGCTCACTAACTTCACACACCATCAGGCTTCCAAGCAGCTCTCAAGGAAACTCAGTTTTCACACTCTATGCTTAGTGCCCTTTGAGTACCTAGGACTGAAATGAATGGTTGGTGAGCATCCCACACAAACGAATGCTCCACATGCGGGTTTCACATGCCACCAACTCCACATTCACAGGCAACTTCAGCGCCACAGCCGTTTTCAGATAGCCCTCAATGCAAAGGCTCTAGACGCAAATATTGGTGTGAGAGCTAATTCAATCAAGGAAACACTGCATGTTGGTGAAGGGCATATTGAAGAAGGATCAGCCGAGTGGTTCTTGTGGGAGAACAACTCCATTTGGCTCACTAACTTCACACACCATCAGGCTTCCAAGCAGCTCTCAAGGAAACTCAGTTTTCACACTCTATGCTTAGTGCCCTTTGAGTGCATTATCTTGGAATGAAGCTGGTAGAGCATGCCACACAAACGAATGCTCCACATGCGGGTTTCACTTGCCACCAACTCCACATTCACAGGCAACTTCAGCGCCACAGCCGTTTTCAGATAGCCCTCAATGCAAAGGCTCTAGACGCAAATATTTGTGTGAGAGCTAATTCAATCAAGGAAACACTGCATGTTGGTGAAGGGCATATTGAAGAAGGATTAGCCGAGTGGTTCTTGTGGGAGAACAACTCCATTTGGCTCACTAACTTCACACACCATCATTCTTCCAAGCAGCTCTCAAGGAAACTCAGTTTTCACACTCTATGCTTAGTGCCTTGTGAGTACCTAGGACTAAAATGAAGGTTGGTGAGAATCCCACACAAACGAATGCTCCACATGCGGGTTTCACATGCCACCAACTCCACATTCTCACGCAACTTCAGCGCCACAGCCGTTTTCAGATAGCCCTCAATGCAAAGGCTCTAGACGCAAATATTGGTGTGAGAGCTAATTCAATCAAGGAAACACTGCATGTTGGTGAAGGGCATATTGAAGAAGGATCAGCCGAGTGGTCCTTGTGGGACAACAACTCCATTTGGCTCACTAACTTCACACACCATCAGGCTTCCAAGCAGCTCTCAAGGAAACTCAGTTTTCACACTCTATGCTTAGTGCCCTTTGTTGAGTGCATTATCGAGGAATGAAGCTGGTAGAGCATCTCACACAAACAAATGCTCCACATGCGGGTTTCACATGCCACCAACTCCACATTCTCAGGCAACTTCAGCACCACAGCCGTTTTCAGATAGCCCTCAATGCAAAGGGTCTAGACACAAATATTGGTATGAGAGCTAATTCAATCAAGGAAACACTGCATGTTGCTGAAGGCCATATTGAAGAAGGATCAGCCGAGTGGTTCTTGTGGGAGAACAACTCCATTTGGCTCACTAACTTCACACACCATCAGGCTTCCAAGCAGCTCTCAAGGAAACTCAGTTTTCACACTCTATGCTTAGTGCCCTTTGAGTGCATTATCTAGCAATGAACCTGGTAGAGCATCCCACACAAACGAATGCTCCACATGCGGGTTTCACATGCCACCAACTCCACATTCACAGGCAACTTCAGCGCCACAGCCGTTTTCAGATAGCCCTCAATGCAAAGGCTCTAGACGCAAATATTGGTGTGAGAGCTAATTCAATCAAGGAAACACTGCATGTTGGTGAAGGGCATATTGAAGAAGGATCAGCCGAGTGGTTCTTGTGGGAGAACAACTCCATTTGGCTCACTAACTTCACACACCATCATTCTTCCAAGCAGCTCTCAAGGAAACTCAGTTTTCACACTCTATGCTTAGTGCCTTTTGAGTATTTAGGATTGAAATGAAGGTTGGTGAGCATCCCACACAAACGAATGCTCCACATGCGGGTTTCACATGCCACCAACTCCACATTGACAGGCAACTTCAGCACCACAGCCGTTTTCAGATAGCCCTCAATGCAAAGGCTCTAGACGCAAATACTGCTTTGAGAGCTAATTCAATCAAGGAAACACTGCATGTTGGTGAAGGGTATATTGAAGAAGGATCAGCCGAGTGGTTCTTGTGGGAGAACAACTCCATTTGGCTCACTAACTTCACACACCATCAGGCTTCCAAGCAGCTCTCAAGGAAACTCAGTTTTCACACTCTATGCTTAGTGCCCTTTGAGTGCATTATCTTGGAATGAAGCTGGTAGAGCATGCCACACAAACGAATGCTCCACATGCGGGTTTCACTTGCCACAAACTCCACATTCACAGGCAACTTCAGCGCCACAGCCGTTTTCAGATAGCCCTCAATGCAAAGGCTCTAGACACAAATATTGGTGTGAGAGCTAATTCAATCAAGGAAACACTGCATGTTGGTGAAGGGCATATTGAAGAAGGATCATCCGAGTGGTTCTTGTGGGAGAACAACTCCATTTGGCTCACTAACTTCACACACCATCAGGCTTCCAAGCAGCTCTCAAGGAAACTCAGTTTTCACACTCTACGCTTAGTGCCTTTTGAGTACCTAGGACTGAAATGACGGTTGGTGAGAATCCCACACAAACGAATGCTCCACATGCGGGTTTCACATGCCACCAACTCCACATTGACAGGCAACTTCAGCACCACAGCCGTTTTCAGATAGCCCTCAATGCAAAGTCTCTAGACGCAAATATTGGTGTGATAGCTAATTCAATCAAGGAAACACTGCATGTTGGTGAAGGGCATATTGAAGAAGGATCAGCCGAGTGGTTCTTGTGGGAGAACAACTCCATTTGGCTCACTAACTTCACACACCATCAGGCTTCCAAGCAGCTCTCAAGGAGACTCAGTTTTCACACTCTATGCTTAGTGCCCTTTGTTGAGTGCATTATCTAGGAATGAAGCTGGTAGAGCATCCCACACAAACAAATGCTCCACATGCGGGTTTCACATGCCACCAACTCCACATTCTCAGGCAACTTCAGCGCCACAGCCGTTTTCAGATAGCCCTCAATGCAAAGGCTCTAGACACAAATATTGGTGTGAGAGCTAATTCAATCAAGGAAACACTGCATGTTGGTGAAGGGCATATTGAAGAAGGATCATCCGAGTGGTTCTGGTGGGAGAACAACTCCATTTGGCTCACTAACTTCACACACCATCAGGCTTCCAAGCAGCTCTCAAGGAAACTCAGTTTTCACACTCTATGCTTAGTGCCCTTTGAGTGCATTATCTAGGAATGAACCTGGTAGAGCATCCCACACAAACGAATGCTCCACATGCGGGTTTCACATGCCACCAACTCCACATTCACAGGCAACTTCAGCGCCACAGCCGTTTTCAGATAGCCCTCAATGCAAAGGCTCTAGACGCAAATATTGGTGTGAGAGCTAATTCAATCAAGGAAACACTGCATGTTGGTGAAGGGCATATTGAAGAAGGATCAGCTGAGTGGTTCTTGTGGGAGAACAACTCCATTTGGCTCACTAACTTCACACACCATCATTCTTCCAAGCAGCTCTCAAGGAAACTCAGTTTTCACACTCTATGCTTAGTGCCTTTTGTGTATTTAGGATTGAAATGAAGGTTGGTGAGCATCCCACACAAACGAATGCTCCACATGCTGGTTTCACATGCCACCAACTCCACATTCACAGTCAACTTCAGCACCACAGCCGTTTTCAGATAGCCCTCAATGCAAAGGCTCTAGACGCAAATATTGGTGTGAGAGCTAATTCAATCAAGGAAACACTGCATGTTGGTGAAGGGCATATTGAAGAAGGATCAGCCGAGTGGTTCTTGTGGGAGAACAACTCCATTTGGCTCACTAACTTCACACACCATCAGGCTTCCAAGTAGCTCTCAAGGAAACTCAGTTTTCACACTCTATGCTTAGTGCCCTTTGAGTGCATTATCTAGGAATGAACCTGGTAGAGCATCCCACACAAACAAATGCTCCACATGCGGGTTTCACATGCCACCAACTCCACATTCACAGGCAACTTCAGCACCACAGCCGTTTTCAGATAGCCCTCAATGCAAAGGCTCTAGACGCAAATATTGGTATGAGAGCTAATTCAATCAAGGAAACACTGCATGTTGGTGAAGGGCATATTGAAGAAGGATTAGCCGAGTGGTTCTTGTGGGAGAACAACTCCATTTGGCTCACTAACTTCACACACCATCAGGCTTCCAAGCAGCTCTCAAGGAAACTCAGTTTTCACACTCTATGCTTAGTGCCCTTTGAGTGCATTATCTAGGAATGAACCTGGTAGAGCATCCCACACAAATGAATGCTCCACATGCGGGTTTCACATGCCACCAACTCCACATTCACAGGCAACTTGAGCGTCATAGCCGTTTTCAGATAGCCCTCAATGCAAAGGCTCTAGACGCAAATATTGGTGTGAGAGCTAATTCAATCAAGGAAACACTGCATGTTGGTGAAGGGCATATTGAAGAAGGATCAGCTGAGTGGTTCTTGTGGGAGAACAACTCCATTTGGCTCACTAACTTCACACACCATCATTCTTCCAAGCAGCTCTCAAGGAAACTCAGTTTTCACACTCTATGCTTAGTGCCTTTTGAGTATTTAGGATTGAAATGAAGGTTGGTGAGCATCCCACACAAACGAATGCTCCGCATGCGGGTTTCACATGCCACCAACTCCACATTCACAGGCAACTTCAGCACCACAGCCATTTTCAGATAGCCCTCAATGCAAAGGCTCTAGACGCAAATATTGGTGTGAGAGCTAATTCAATCAAGGAAACACTGCATGTTGGTGAAGGGCATATTGAAGAAGGATCAGCCGAGTGGTTCTTGTGGGAGAACAACTCCATTTGGCTCACTAACTTCACACACCATCAGGCTTCCAAGCAGCTCTCAAGGAAACTCAGTTTTCACACTCTATGCTTAGTGCCCTTTGAGTGCATTATCTAGGAATGAACCTGGTAGAGCATCCCACACAAACGAATGCTCCACATGCGGGTTTCACATGCCACCAACTCCACATTCACAGGCAACTTCAGCACCACAGCCGTTTTCAGATAGCCCTCAATGCAAAGGCTCTAGACGCAAATATTGGTATGAGAGCTAATTCAACCAAGGAAACACTGCATGTTGGTGAAGGGCATATTGAAGAAGGATTAGCCGAGTGGTTCTTGTGGGAGAACAACTCCATTTGGCTCACTAACTTCACACACCATCAGGCTTCCAAGCAGCTCTCAAGGAAACTCAGTTTTCACACTCTATGCTTAGTGCCCTTTGAGTGCATTATCTTGGAATGAAGCTGGTAAAGCATGCCACACAAACGAATGCTCCACATGCGGGTTTCACTTGCCACCAACTCCACATTCACAGGCAACTTCAGCGTCACAGCCGTTTTCAGATAGCCCTCAATGCAAAGGCTCTAGACGCAAATATTGGTGTGAGAGCTAATTCAATCAAGGAAACACTGCATGTTGGTGAAGGGCATATTGAAGAAGGATCAGCCGAGTGGTTCTTGTGGGAGAACAACTCCATTTGGCTCACTAACTTCACACACCATCATTCTTCCAAGCAGCTCTCAAGGAAACTCAGTTTTCACACTCTATGCTTAGTGCCTTTTGAGTACCTAGGACTGAAATGAAGGTTGGTGAGAATCCCACACAAACGAATGCTCCACATGCGGGTTTCACATGCCACCAACTCCACATTCTCACGCAACTTCAGCGCCACAGCCGTTTTCAGATAGCCCTCAATGCAAAGGCTCTAGACGCAAATATTGGTGTGAGAGCTAATTCAATCAAGGAAACACTGCATGTTGGTGAAGGGCATATTGAAGAAGGATGAGCCGAGTGGTTCTTGTGGGTGAACAACTCCATTTGGCTCACTAACTTCACACACCATCAGGCTTCCAAGCAGCTCTCAAGGAAACTCACTTTTCACACTCTATGCTCAGTGCCCTTTGAGTGCATTATCTTGGAATGAAGCTGGTAGAGCATGCCACACAAACGAATGCTCCACATGCGGGTTTCACATGTCACCAACTCCACATTCACAGGCAACTTCAGCGCCACAGCCGTTTTCAGATAGCCCTCAATGCAAAGGCTCTAGACGCAAATATTGGTGTGAGAGCTAATTCAATCAAGGAAACACTGCATGTTGGTGAAGGGCATATTGAAGAAGGATCAGCCGAGTGGTTCTTGTGGGAGAACAACTCCATTTGGCTCACTAACTTCACACACCATCAGGCTTCCAAGCAGCTCTCAAGGAAACTCAGTTTTCACACTCTATGCTTAGTGCCCTTTGAGTGCCTAGGACTGAAATGAAGCTTGGTGAGCATGCCACACAAACGAATGCTCCACATGCGGGTTTCACATGCCACCAACTCCACATTGGCAGACAACATCAGCGCCACAGCCGTTTTCAGATAGCCCTCAATGCAAAGGCTCTAGACGCAAATATTGGTGTGAGAGCTAATTCAATCAAGGAAACACTGCATGTTGGTGAAGGGCATATTGAAGAAGGATCAGCCGAGTGGTCCTTGTGGGACAACAACTCCATTTGGCTCACTAACTTCACACACCATCAGGCTTCCAAGCAGCTCTCAAGGAAACTCAGTTTTCACACTCTATGCTTAGTGCCCTTTGTTGAGTGCATTATCTAGGAATGAACCTGGCAGAGCATCCCACACAAACAAATGCTCCACATGCGGGTTTCACATGCCACCAACTCCACATTGGCAGGCAACTTCAGCACCACAGCCGTTTTCAGATAGCCCTCAATGCAAAGGGTCTAGACACAAATATTGGTATGAGAGCTAATTCAATCAAGGAAACACTGCATGTTGGTGAAGGGCATATTGAAGAAGGATCAGCCGAGTGGTTCTTGTGGGAGAACAGCTCCATTTGGCTCACTAACTTCACACACCATCAGGCTTCCAAGCAGCTCTCAAGGAAACTCAGTTTTCACACTCTATGCTTAGTGCCCTTTGAGTGCATTATCTAGGAATGAACCTGGTAGAGCATCCCACACAAACGAATGCTCCACATGCGGGTTTCACATGCCACCAACTCCACATTCACAGGCAACTTCAGCGCCACAGCCGTTTTCAGATAGCCCTCAATGCAAAGGCTCTAGACGCAAATATTGGTGTGAGAGCTAATTCAATCAAGGAAACACTGCATGTTGGTGAAGGGCATATTGAAGAAGGATCAGCTGAGTGGTTCTTGTGGGAGAACAACTCCATTTGGCTCACTAACTTCACACACCATCATTCTTCCAAGCAGCTCTCAAGGAAACTCAGTTTTCACACTCTATGCTTAGTGCCTTTTGAGTACCTAGGACTGAAATGAAGGCTGGTGAGAATCCCACACAAACGAATGCTCCACATGCGGGTTTCACATGCCACCAACTCCACATTCTCACGCAACTTCAGCGCCACAGCCTTTTTCAGATAGCCCTCAATGCAAAGGCTCTAGACGCAAATATTGGTGTGAGAGCTAATTCAATCAAGGAAACACTGCATGTTGGTGAAGGGCATATTGAAGAAGGATCAGCCGAGTGGTTCTTGTGGGAGAACAACTCCATTTGGCTCACTAACTTCACACACCATCAGGCTTCCAAGCAGCTCTCAAGGAAACTCAGTTTTCACACTCTATGCTTAGTGCCCTTTGAGTGCATTATCTTGGAATGAAGCTGGTAGAGCATGCCACACAAACGAATGCTCCACATGCGGGTTTCACTTGCCACCAACTCCACATTCACAGGCAACTTCAGCGCCACAGCCGTTTTCAGATAGCCCTCAATGCAAAGGCTCTAGACGCAAATATTGGTGTGAGAGCTAATTCAATCAAGGAAACACTGCATGTTGGTGAAGGGCATATTGAAGAAGGATCAGCCGAGTGGTTCTTGTGGGAGAACAACTCCATTTGGCTCACTAACTTCACACACCATCATTCTTCCAAGCAGCTCTCAAGGAAACTCAGTTTTCACACTCTATGCTTAGTGCCTTTTGAGTACCTAGGACTGAAATGAAGGTTTGTGAGAATCCCACACAAACGAATGCTCCACATGCGGGTTTCACATGCCACCAACTCCACATTCACAGGCAACTTCAGCGCCACAGCCGTTTTCAGATAGCCCTCAATGCAAAGGCTCTAGACGCAAATATTGGTGTGAGAGCTAATTCAATCAAGGAAACACTGCATGTTGGTGAAGGGCATATTGAAGAAGGATCAGCCGAGTGGTTCTTGTGGGAGAACAACTCCATTTGGCTCACTAACTTCACACACCATCAGGCTTCCAAGCAGCTCTCAAGGAAACTCAGTTTTCACACTCTATGCTCAGTGCCCTTTGACTGCATTATCTAGGAATGAACCTGGTAGAGCATCCCACACAAACGAATGCTCCACATGCGAGTTTCACATGTCACCAACTCCACATTCACAGGCAACTTCAGCGCCACAGCCGTTTTCAGATAGCCCTCAATGCAAAGGCTCTAGACGCAAATATTGGTGTGAGAGCTAATTCAATCAAGGAAACACTGCATGTTGGTGAAGGGCATATTGAAGAAGGATCAGCCGAGTGGTTCTTGTGGGAGAACAACTCCATTTGGCTCACTAACTTCACACACCATCAGGCTTCCAAGCAGCTCTCAAGGAAACTCAGTTTTCACACTCTATGCTTAGTGCCCTTTGAGTGCCTAGGACTGAAATGAAGCTTGGTGAGCATGCCACACAAACGAATGCTCCACATGCGGGTTTCACATGCCACCAACTCCACATTGGCAGGCAACATCAGCGCCACAGCCGTTTTCAGATAGCCCTCAATGCAAAGGCTCTAGACGCAAATATTGGTGTGAGAGCTAATTCAATCAAGGAAACACTGCATGTTGGTGAAGGGCATATTGAAGAAGGATCAGCCGAGTGGTCCTTGTGGGAGAACAACTCCATTTGGCTCACTAACTTCACACACCATCAGGCTTCCAAGCAGCTCTCAAGGAAACTCACTTTTCACACTCTATGCTTAGTGCCGTTTGAGTGCCTAGGACTGAAATGAAGCTTGGTGAGCATGCCACACAAACGAATGCTCCACATGCGGGTTTCACATGCCACCAACTCCACATTGGCAGGCAACATCAGCGCCACAGCCGTTTTCAGATAGCCCTCAATGCAAAGGCTCTAGACGCAAATATTGGTGTGAGAGCTAATTCAATCAAGGAAACACTGCATGTTGGTGAAGGGCATATTGAAGAAGGATCAGCCGAGTGGTCCTTGTGGGACAACAACTCCATTTGGCTCACTAACTTCACACACCATCAGGCTTCCAAGCAGCTCTCAAGGAAACTCACTTTTCACACTCTATGCTTAGTGCCCTTTGTTGAGTGCATTATCTAGGAATGAAGCTGGTAGAGCATCCCACACAAACAAATGCTCCACATGCGGGTTTCACATGCCACCAACTCCACATTCTCAGGCAACTTCAGCACCACAGCCGTTTTCAGATAGCCCTCAATGCAAAGGGTCTAGACACAAATATTGGTATGAGAGCTAATTCAATCAAGGAAACACTGCATGTTGGTGAAGGGCATATTGAAGAAGGATCATCCGAGTGGTTCTTGTGGGAGAACAACTCCATTTGGCTCACTAACTTCACACACCATCAGGCTTCCAAGCAGCTCTCAAGGAAACTCAGTTTTCACACTCTATGCTTAGTGCCCTTTGAGTGCATTATCTAGGAATGAACCTGGTAGAGCATCCCACACAAACGAATGCTCCACATGCGGGTTTCACATGCCACCAACTCCACATTCACAGGCAACTTCAGCGCCACAGCCGTTTTCAGATAGCCCTCAATGCAAAGGCTCTAGACGCAAATATTGGTGTGAGAACTAATTCAATCAAGGAAACACTGCATGTTGGTGAAGGGCATATTGAAGAAGGATCAGCTGAGTGGTTCTTGTGGGAGAACAACTCCATTTGGCTCACTAACTTCACACACCATCATTCTTCCAAGCAGCTCTCAAGGAAACTCAGTTTTCACACTCTATGCTTAGTGCCTTTTGAGTACCTAGGACTGAAATGAAGGCTGGTGAGAATCCCACACAAACGAATGCTCCACATGCGGGTTTCACATGCCACCAACTCCACATTCTCACGCAACTTCAGCGCCACAGCCGTTTTCAGATAGCCCTCAATGCAAAGGCTCTAGACGCAAATATTGGTGTGAGAGCTAATTCAATCAAGGAAACACTGCATGTTGGTGAAGGGCATATTGAAGAAGGATCAGCCGAGTGGTTCTTGTGGGAGAACAACTCCATTTGGCTCACTAACTTCACACACCATCAGGCTTCCAAGCAGCTCTCAAGGAAACTCAGTTTTCACACTCTATGCTTAGTGCCCTTTGAGTGCCTAGGACTGAAATGAAGCTTGGTGAGCATGCCACACAAACGAATGCTCCACATGCGGGTTTCACATGCCACCAACTCCACATTGGCAGGCAACATCAGCGCCACAGCCGTTTTCAGATAGCCCTCAATGCAAAGGCTCTAGACGCAAATATTGGTGTGAGAGCTAATTCAATCAAGGAAACACTGCATGTTGGTGAAGGGCATATTGAAGAAGGATCAGCCGAGTGGTCCTTGTGGGAGAACAACTCCATTTGGCTCACTAACTTCACACACCATCAGGCTTCCAAGCAGCTCTCAAGGAAACTCACTTTTCACACTCTATGCTTAGTGCCCTTTGAGTGCCTAGGACTGAAATGAAGCTTGGTGAGCATGCCACACAAACGAATGCTCCACATGCGGGTTTCACATGCCACCAACTCCACATTGGCAGGCAACATCAGCGCCACAGCCGTTTTCAGATAGCCCTCAATGCAAAGGCTCTAGACGCAAATATTGGTGTGAGAGCTAATTCAATCAAGGAAACACTGCATGTTGGTGAAGGGCATATTGAAGAAGGATCAGCCGAGTGGTCCTTGTGGGACAACAACTCCATTTGGCTCACTAACTTCACACACCATCAGGCTTCCAAGCAGCTCTCAAGGAAACTCACTTTTCACACTCTATGCTTAGTGCCCTTTGTTGAGTGCATTATCTAGGAATGAAGCTGGTAGAGCATCCCACACAAACAAATGCTCCACATGCGGGTTTCACATGCCACCAACTCCACATTCTCAGGCAACTTCAGCACCACAGCCGTTTTCAGATAGCCCTCAATGCAAAGGGTCTAGACACAAATATTGGTATGAGAGCTAATTCAATCAAGGAAACACTGCATGTTGGTGAAGGGCATATTGAAGAAGGATCATCCGAGTGGTTCTTGTGGGAGAACAACTCCATTTGGCTCACTAACTTCACACACCATCAGGCTTCCAAGCAGCTCTCAAGGAAACTCAGTTTTCACACTCTATGCTTAGTGCCCTTTGAGTGCATTATCTAGGAATGAACCTGGTAGAGCATCCCACACAAACGAATGCTCCACATGCGGGTTTCACATGCCACCAACTCCACATTCACAGGCAACTTCAGCGCCACAGCCGTTTTCAGATAGCCCTCAATGCAAAGGCTCTAGACGCAAATATTGGTGTGAGAGCTAATTCAATCAAGGAAACACTGCATGTTGGTGAAGGGCATATTGAAGAAGGATCAGCTGAGTGGTTCTTGTGGGAGAACAACTTCATTTGGCTCACTAACTTCACACACCATCATTCTTCCAAGCAGCTCTCAAGGAAACTCAGTTTTCACACTCTATGCTTAGTGCCTTTTGAGTACCTAGGACTGAAATGAAGGCTGGTGAGAATCCCACACAAACGAATGCTCCACATGCGGGTTTCACATGCCACCAACTCCACATTCTCACGCAACTTCAGCGCCACAGCCGTTTTCAGATAGCCCTCAATGCAAAGGCTCTAGACGCAAATATTGGTGTGAGAGCTAATTCAATCAAGGAAACACTGCATGTTGGTGAAGGGCATATTGAAGAAGGATCAGCCGAGTGGTTCTTGTGGGACAACAACTCCATTTGGCTCACTAACTTCACACACCATCAGGCTTCCAAGCAGCTCTCAAGGAAACTCAGTTTTCACACTCTATGCTTAGTGCCCTTTGAGTGCATTTTCTTGGAATGAACCTGGTAGAGCATGCCACACAAACGAATGCTCCACATGCGGGTTTCACTTGCCACCAACTCCACATTCACAGGCAACTTCAGCGCCACAGCCGTTTTCAGATAGCCCTCAATGCAAAGGCTCTAGACGCAAATATTGGTGTGAGAGCTAATTCAATCAAGGAAACACTGCATGTTGGTGAAGGGCATATTGATGAAGGATCAGCCGAGTGGTTCTTGTGGGAGAACAACTCCATTTGGCTCACTAACTTCACACACCATCAGGCTTCCAAGCAGCTCTCAAGGAAACTCAGTTTTCACACTCTATGCTTAGTGCCTTTTGAGTACCTAGGACTGAAATGAAGGTTGGTGAGAATCCCACACAAACGAATGCTCCACATGCGGGTTTCACATGCCACCAACTCCACATTCTCACGCAACTTCAGCGCCACAGCCGTTTTCAGATAGCCCTCAATGCAAAGGCTCTAGACGCAAATGTTGGTGTGAGAGCTAATTCAATCAAGGAAACACTGCATGTTGGTGAAGGGCATTTTGAAGAAGGATCAGCCGAGTGGTTCTTGTGGGAGAACAACTCCATTTGGCTCACTAACTACACACACCATCAGGCTTCCAAGCAGCTCTCAAGGAAACTCACTTTTCACACTCTATGCTCAGTGCCCTTTGAGTGCATTATCTAGGAATGAACCTGGTAGAGCATGCCACACAAACGAATGCTCCACATGCGGGTTTCACATGTCACCAACTCCACATTCACAGGCAACTTCAGCGCCACAGCCGTTTTCAGATAGCCCTCAATGCAAAGGCTCTAGACGCAAATATTGGTGTGAGAGCTAATTCAATCAAGGAAACACTGCATGTTGGTGAAGGGCATATTGAAGAAGGATCAGCCGAGTGGTTCTTGTGGGAGAACAACTCCATTTGGCTCACTAACTTCACACACCATCAGGCTTCCAAGCAGCTCTCAAGGAAACTCAGTTTTCACACTCTATGCTTAGTGGCCTTTGAGTGCCTAGGACTGAAATGAAGCTTGGTGAGCATGCCACACAAACGAATGCTCCACATGCGGGTTTCACATGCCACCAACTCCACATTGGCAGACAACATCAGCGCCACAGCCGTTTTCAGATAGCCCTCAATGCAAAGGCTCTAGACGCAAATATTGGTGTGAGAGCTAATTCAATCAAGGAAACACTGCATGTTGGTGAAGGGCATATTGAAGAAGGATCAGCCGAGTGGTCCTTGTGGGACAACAACTCCATTTGGCTCACTAACTTCACACACCATCAGGCTTCCAAGCAGCTCTCAAGGAAACTCAGTTTTCACACTCTATGCTTAGTGCCCTTTGTTGAGTGCATTATCTAGGAATGAACCTGGCAGAGCATCCCACACAAACAAATGCTCCACATGCGGGTTTCACATTCCACCAACTCCACATTCTCAGGCAACTTCAGCGCCACAGCCGTTTTCAGATAGCCCTCAATACAAAGGCTCTAGACGCAAATATTGGTGTGAGAGCTAATTCAATCAAGGAAACACTGCATGTTGGTTAAGGGCATATTGAAGAAGGATCAGCTGAGTGGTTCTTGTGGGAGAACAACTCCATTTGGCTCACTAACTTCACACACCATCATTCTTCCAAGCAGCTCTCAAGGAAACTCAGTTTTCACACTCTATGCTTAGTGCCCTTTGTTGAGTGCATTATCTAGGAATGAACCTGGTAGAGCAATCCCACACAAACGAATGCTCCACATGCGGGTTTCCACATGCCACCAACTCGACATTGACAGGCAACTTCAGCACCACAGCCGTTTTCAGATAGCCCTCAATGCAAAGGCTCTAGACGCAAATACTGGTTTGAGAGCTAATTCAATCAAGGAAACACTGCATGTTGGTGAAGGGTATATTGAAGAAGGATCAGCCGAGTGGTTCTTGTCGGAGAACAACTCCATTTTGCTCACTAACTTCACACACCATCAGGCTTCCAAGCAGCTCTCAAGGAAACTCAGTTTTCAACTCTATGCTTAGTGCCCTTTGAGTGCATTATCTAGGAATGAACCTGGTAGAGCATCCCACACAAACGAATGCTCCACATGCGGGTTTCACATCCCACCAACTCCACATTCACAGGCAACTTCAGCGCCACAGCCATTTTCAGATAGCCCTCAATGCAAAGGCTCTAGACGCAAATATTGGTGTGAGAGCTAATTCAATCAAGGAAACACTGCATGTTGGTGAAGGGCATATTGAAGAAGGATCAGCCGAGTGGTTCTTGTGGGAGAACAACTCCATTTGGCTCACTAACTTCACACACCATCATTCTTCCAAGCAGCTCTCAAGGAAACTCAGTTTTCACACTCTATGCTTAGTGCCTTTTGAGTACCTAGGACTGAAATGAAGGTTGGTGAGCATCCCACACAAACGAATGCTCCACATGCGGGTTTCACATGCCACCAACTCCACATTGACAGGCAACTTCAGCGCCACAGCCGTTTTCAGATAGCCCTCAATGCAAAGGCTCTAGACGCAAATATTGGTGTGAGAGCTAATTCAATCAAGGAAACACTGCATGTTGGTGAAGGGCGTATTGAAGAAGGATCAGCCGAGTGGTTCTTGTGGGAGAACAACTCCATTTGGCTCACTAACTTCACACACCATCAGGCTTCCAAGCAGCTCTCAAGGAAACTCAGTTTTCACACTCTATGCTTAGTGCCCTTTGAGTACCGTAGGACTGAAATGAAGGCTGGTGAGCATCCCACACAAACGAATGCTCCACATGCGGGTTTCACATGCCACCAACTCCACATTGACAGTCAACTTCAGCACCACAGCCGTTTTCAGATAGCCCTCAATGCAAAGGCTCTAGACACAAATATTGGTGTGAGAGCTAATTCAATCAAGGAAACACTGCATGTTGGTGAAGGGCATATTGAAGAAGGATCAGCCGAGTGGTTCTTGTGGGAGAACAACTCCATTTGGCTCACTAACTTCACACACCATCATTCTTCCAAGCAGCTCTCAAGGAAACTCAGTTTTCACACTCTATGCTTAGTGCCCTTTGAGTGCATTATCTAGGAATGAACCTGGTAGAGCATCCCACACAAACGAATGCTCCACATGCGGGTTTCACATGCCACCAACTCCACATTGACAGGCAACTTCAGCGCCACAGCCGTTTTCAGATAGCCCTCAATGCAAAGGCTCTAGACGCAAATATTGGTGTGAGAGCTAATTCAATCAAGGAAACACTGCATGTTGGTGAAGGGCATATTGAAGAAGGATCAGCCGAGTGGTCCTTGTGGGACAACAACTCCATTTGGCTCACTAACTTCACACACCATCAGGCTTCCAAGCAGCTCTCAAGGAAACTCAGTTTTCACACTCTATGCTTAGTGCCCTTTGTTGAGTGCATTATCTAGGAATGAACCTGGTAGAGCATCACACACAAACAAATGCTCCACATGCGGGTTTCACATGCCACCAACTCCACATTCACAGGCAACTTCAGCGCCACAGCCGTTTTCAGATAGTCCTCAATGCAAAGGCTCTAGACGCAAATATTGGTGTGAGAGCTAATTCAATCAAGGAAACACTGCATGTTGGTGAAGGGCATATTGAAGAAGGATCAGCCAAGTGGTTCTTGTGGGAGAACAACTCCATTTGGCTCACTAACTTCACACACCATCAGGCTTCCAAGCAGCTCTCAAGGAAACTCAGTTTTCACACTCTATGCTTAGTGCCCTTTGAGTGCATTATCTTGGACTGAAATGAAGCTTGGTGAGCATGCCACACAAACGAATGCTCCACATGCGGGTTTCACATGCCACCAACTCCACATTCACAGGCAACTTCAGCGCCACAGCCGTTTTCAGATAGCCCTCAATGCAAAGGCTCTAGACGCAAATATTGGTGTGAGAGCTAATTCAATCAAGGAAACACTGCATGTTGGTGAAGGGCATATTGAAGAAGGATCAGCCGAGTGGTTCTTGTGGGAGAACAACTCCATTTGGCTCACTAACTTCACACACCATCAGGCTTCCAAGCAGCTCTCAAGGAAACTCAGTTTTCACACTCTATGCTTAGTGCCCTTTGAGTGCATTATCTAGGAATGAACCTGGTAGAGCATCCCACACAAACGAATGCTCCACATGCGGGTTTCACATGTCACCAACTCCACATTCACAGGCAACTTCAGCGCCACAGCCGTTTTCAGATAGCCCTCAATGCAAAGGCTCTAGACGCAAATACGGGTTTGAGAGCTATTTCAATCAAGGAAACACTGCATGTTGGTGAAGGGTATATTGAAGAAGGATCAGCCGAGTGGTTCTTGTGGGAGAACAACTCCATTTGGCTCACTAACTTCACACACCATCAGGCTTCCAAGCAGCTCTCAAGGAAACTCAGTTTTCACACTCTATGCTTAGTGCCCTTTGAGTGCCTAGGACTGAAATGAAACTTGGTGAGCATGCCGCACAAACGAATGCTCCACATGCAGGATTCACATGGCACCAACTCCACATTGGCAGGCAACTTCAGCGCCACAGCCGTTTTCAGATAGCCCTCAATGCAAAGGCTCTAGACGCAAATATTGGTGTGAGAGCTAATTCAATCAAGGAAACACTGCATGTTGGTGAAGGGCATATTGAAGAAGGATCAGCCGAGTGGTTCTTGTGGGAGAACAACTCCATTTGGCTCACTAACTTCACACACCATCAGGCTTCCAAGCAGCTCTCAAGGAAACTCAGTTTTCACACTCTATGCTTAGTGCCCTTTGAGTGCATTATCTAGCAATGAACCTGGTAGAGCATCCCATACAAACAAATGCTCCACATGCGGGTTTCACATGCCACCAACTCCACATTGGCAGGCAACTTCAGCGCCACAGCCGTTTTCAGATAGCCCTCAATGCAAAGGCTCTAGACACAAATATTGGTGTGAGAGCTAATTCAATCAAGGAAACACTGCATGTTGGTGAAGGGCATATTGAAGAAGGATCAGCCGAGTGGTTCTTGTGGGAGAACAACTCCATTTGGCTCACTAACTTCACACACCATCAGGCTTCCAAGCAGCTCTCAAGGAAACTCAGTTTTCACACTCTATGCTTAGTGCCCTTTGAGTGCATTATCTAGGAATGAACCTGGTAGAGCATCCCACACAAACGAATGCTCCACATGCGGGTTTCACATGTCACCAACTCCACATTCACAGGCAACTTCAGCGCCACAGCCGTTTTCAGATAGCCCTCAATGCAAAGGCTCTCGACGCAAATACTGGTTTGAGAGCTAATTCAATCAAGGAAACACTGCATGTTGGTGAAGGGTATATTGAAGAAGGATCAGCCGAGTGGTTCTTGTGGGAGAACAACTCCATTTGGCTCACTAACTTCACACACCATCAGGCTTCGAAGCAGCTCTCAAGGAAACTCAGTTTTCACACTCTATGCTTAGTGCCCTTTGTTGAGTGCATTATCTAGGAATGAACCTGGCAGAGCATCCCATACAAACAAATGCTCCACATGCGGGTTTCACATGCCACCAACTCCACATTCACAGGCAACTTCAGCGCCACAGCCGTTTTCAGATAGCCCTCAATGCAAAAGCTCTAGACACAAATATTGGTGTGAGAGCTAATTCAATCAAGGAAACACTGCATGTTGGTGAAGGGCATATTGAAGAAGGATCAGCCGAGTGGTTCTTGTGGGAGAACAACTCCATTTGGCTCACTAACTTCACACACCATCAGGCTTCCAAGCAGCTCTCAAGGAAACTCAGTTTTCACACTCTATGCTTAGTGCCCTTTGAGTGCCTAGGACTGAAATGAAGCTTGGTGAGCATGCCACACAAACGAATGCTCCACATGCGGGTTTCACATGCCACCAACTCCACATTCTCAGGCAACTTCAGCGCCACAGCCGTTTTGAGATAGCCCTCAATGCAAAGGCTCTAGACGCAAATATTGGTGTGAGAGCTAATTCAACCAAGGAAACACTGCATGTTGGTGAAGGGCATATTGAAGAAGGATCAGCCGAGTGGTCATTGTGGGACAACAACTCCATTTGGCTCACTAACTTCACACACCATCAGGCTTCCAAGCAGCTCTCAAGGAAACTCAGTTTTCACACTCTATGCTTAGTGCCCTTTGTTGAGTGCATTATCTAGGAATGAACCTGGCAGAGCAACCCACACAAACAAATGCTCCACATGCGGGTTTCACATGCCACCAACTCCACATTCACAGGCAACTTCAGCGCCACAGCTGTTTTCAGATAGCCCTCAATGCAAAGGCTCTAGACACAAATATTGGTGTGAGAGCTAATTCAATCAAGGAAACACTGCATGTTGGTGAAGGGCATATTGAAGAAGGATCAGCCAAGTGGTTCTTGTGGGAGAACAACTCCATTTGGCTCACTAACTTCACACACCATCAGGCTTCCAAGCAGCTCTCAAGGAAACTCAGTTTTCACACTCTATGCTTAGTGCCCTTTGAGTGCCTAGGACTGAAATGAAGCTTGGTGAGCATGCCGCACAAACGAATGCTCCACATGCAGGATTCACATGGCACCAACTCCACATTGGCAGGCAACTTCAGCGCCACAGCCGTTTTCAGATAGCCCTCAATGCAAAGGCTCTAGACGCAAATATTGGTGTGAGAGCTAATTCAATCAAGGAAACACTGCATGTTGGTGAAGGGCATATTGAAGAAGGATCAGCCGAGTGGTTCTTGTGGGAGAACAACTCCATTTGGCTCACTAACTTCACACACCATCAGGCTTCCAAGCAGCTCTCAAGGAAACTCAGTTTTCACACTCTATGCTTAGTGCCCTTTGAGTGCATTATCTAGCAATGAACCTGGTAGAGCATCCCATACAAACGAATGCTCCACATGCGGGTTTCACATGCCACCAACTCCACATTGGCAGGCAACTTCAGCGCCACAGCCGTTTTCAGATAGCCCTCAATGCAAAGGCTCTAGACACAAATATTGGTGTGAGAGCTAATTCAATCAAGGAAACACTGCATGTTGGTGAAGGGCATATTGAAGAAGGATCAGCCGAGTGGTTCTTGTGGGAGAACAACTCCATTTGGCTCACTAACTTCACACACCATCAGGCTTCCAAGCAGCTCTCAAGGAAACTCAGTTTTCACACTCTATGCTTAGTGCCCTTTGTTGAGTGCATTATCTAGGAATGAACCTGGCAGAGCATCCCATACAAACAAATGCTCCACATGCGGGTTTCACATGCCACCAACTCCACATTCACAGGCAACTTCAGCGCCACAGCCGTTTTCAGATAGCCCTCAATGCAAAAGCTCTAGACACAAATATTGGTGTGAGAGCTAATTCAATCAAGGAAACACTGCATGTTGGTGAAGGGCATATTGAAGAAGGATCAGCCGAGTGGTTCTTGTGGGAGAACAACTCCATTTGGCTCACTAACTTCACACACCATCAGGCTTCCAAGCAGCTCTCAAGGAAACTCAGTTTTCACACTCTATGCTTAGTGCCCTTTGAGTGCCTAGGACTGAAATGAAGCTTGGTGAGCATGCCACACAAACGAATGCTCCACATGCGGGTTTCACATGCCACCAACTCCACATTCTCAGGCAACTTCAGCGCCACAGCCGTTTTCAGATAGCCCTCAATGCAAAGGCTCTAGACGCAAATATTGGTGTGAGAGCTAATTCAACCAAGGAAACACTGCATGTTGGTGAAGGGCATATTGAAGAAGCATCAGCCGAGTGGTCCTTGTGGGACAACAACTCCATTTGGCTCACTAACTTCACACACCATCAGGCTTCCAAGCAGCTCTCAAGGAAACTCAGTTTTCACACTCTATGCTTAGTGCCCTTTGTTGAGTGCATTATCTAGGAATGAACCTGGCAGAGCAACCCACACAAACAAATGCTCCACATGCGGGTTTCACATGCCACCAACTCCACATTCACAGGCAACTTCAGCTCCACAGCTGTTTTCAGATAGCCCTCAATGCAAAGGCTCTAGACACAAATATTGGTGTGAGAGCTAATTCAATCAAGGAAACACTGCATGTTGGTGAAGGGCATATTGAAGAAGGATCAGCCAAGTGGTTCTTGTGGGAGAACAACTCCATTTGGCTCACTAACTTCACACACCATCAGGCTTCCAAGCAGCTCTCAAGGAAACTCAGTTTTCACACTCTATGCTTAGTGCCCTTTGAGTGCCTAGGACTGAAATGAAGCTGGAAGACCATCCCACACAAACGAATGCTCCACATGCGGGTTTCACATGCCACCAACTCCACATTCTCACGCAACTTCAGCACCACAGCTGTTTTCAGATAGCCCTCAATGCAAAGGCTCTAGACGCAAATATTGGTGTGAGAGCTAATTCAATCAAGGAAACACTGCATGTTGGTGAAGGGCATATTGAAGAAGGATTAGCCGAGTGGTTCTTGTGGGAGAACAACTCCATTTGGCTCACTAACTTCACACACCATCAGGCTTCCAAGCAGCTCTCAAGGAAACTCAGTTTTCACACTCTATGCTTACTGGCCTTTGAGTGCCTAGGACTGAAATGAAGCTTGGTGAGCATGCCACACAAACGAATGCTCCACATGCGGGTTTCACATGCCACCAACTCCACATTGACAGGCAACTTCAGCACCACAGCCGTTTTCAGATAGCCCTCAATGCAAAGGCTCTAGACGCAAATATTGGTTTGAGAGCTAATTCAATCAAGGAAACAGTGCATGTTGGTGAAGGGTATATTGAAGAAGGATCAGACGAGAGGTTCTTGTGGGAGAACAACTCCATTTGGCTCACTAACTTCACACACCATCAGGCTTCCAAGCAGCTCTCAAGGAAACTCAGTTTTCACACTCTATGCTTAGTGCCCTTTGAGTGCATTATCTTGGACTGAAATGAAGCTTGGTGAGCATGCCACACAAACGAATGCTCCACATGCGGGTTTCACATGCCACCAACTCCACATTCACAGGCAACTTCAGCGCCACAGCCGTTTTCAGATAGCCCTCAATGCAAAGGCTCTAGACGCAAATATTGGTGTGAGAGCTAATTCAATCAAGGAAACACTGCATGTTGGTGAAGGGCATATTGAAGAAGGATCAGCCGAGTGGTTCTTGTGGGAGAACAACTCCATTTGGCTCACTAACTTCACACACCATCAGGCTTCCAAGCAGCTCTCAAGGAAACTCAGTTTTCACACTCTATGCTTAGTGCCCTTTGAGTGCATTATCTAGGAATGAAGCTGGTAGAGCATCCCACACAAACAAATGCTCCACATGCGGGTTTCACATGTCACCAACTCCACATTCACAGGCAACTTCAGCGCCACAGCCGTTTTCAGATAGCCCTCAATGCAAAGGCTCTAGACGCAAATACGGGTTTGAGAGCTATTTCAATCAAGGAAACACTGCATGTTGGTGAAGGGTATATTGAAGAAGGATCAGCCGAGTGGTTCTTGTGGGAGAACAACTCCATTTGGCTCACTAACTTCACACACCATCAGGCTTCCAAGCAGCTCTCAAGGAAACTCAGTTTTCACACTCTATGCTTAGTGCCCTTTGAGTGCCTAGGACTGAAATGAAGCTTGGTGAGCATGCCGCACAAACGAATGCTCCACATGCAGGATTCACATGGCACCAACTCCACATTGGCAGGCAACTTCAGCGCCACAGCCGTTTTCAGATAGCCCTCAATGCAAAGGCTCTAGACGCAAATATTGGTGTGAGAGCTAATTCAATCAAGGAAACACTGCATGTTGGTGAAGGGCATATTGAAGAAGGATCAGCCGAGTGGTTCTTGTGGGAGAACAACTCCATTTGGCTCACTAACTTCACACACCATCAGGCTTCCAAGCAGCTCTCAAGGAAACTCAGTTTTCACACTCTATGCTTAGTGCCCTTTGAGTGCATTATCTAGCAATGAACCTGGTAGAGCATCCCATACAAACAAATGCTCCACATGCGGGTTTCACATGCCACCAACTCCACATTGGCAGGCAACTTCAGCGCCACAGCCGTTTTCAGATAGCCCTCAATGCAAAGGCTCTAGACACAAATATTGGTGTGAGAGCTAATTCAATCAAGGAAACACTGCATGTTGGTGAAGGGCATATTGAAGAAGGATCAGCCGAGTGGTTCTTGTGGGAGAACAACTCCATTTGGCTCACTAACTTCACACACCATCAGGCTTCCAAGCAGCTCTCAAGGAAACTCAGTTTTCACACTCTATGCTTAGTGCCCTTTGAGTGCATTATCTAGGAATGAACCTGGTAGAGCATCCCACACAAACGAATGCTCCACATGCGGGTTTCACATGTCACCAACTCCACATTCACAGGCAACTTCAGCGCCACAGCCGTTTTCAGATAGCCCTCAATGCAAAGGCTCTAGACACAAATACTGGTTTGAGAGCTAATTCAATCAAGGAAACACTGCATGTTGGTGAAGGGTATATTGAAGAAGGATCACCCGAGTGGTTCTTGTGGTAGAACAACTCCATTTGGCTCACTAACTTGACACACCATCAGGCTTCCAAGCAGCTCTCAAGGAAACTCAGTTTTCACACTCTATGCTTAGTGCCCTTTGAGTGCCTAGGACTGAAATGAAGCTTGGTGAGCATGCCGCACAAACGAATGCTCCACATGCGGGTTTCACATGCCACCAACTCCACATTGGCAGGCAACTTCAGCGCCACAGCCGTTTTCAGATAGCCCTCAATGCAAAGGCTCTAGACGCAAATATTGGTGTGAGAGCTAATTCAATCAAGGAAACACTGCATGTTGGTGAAGGGCATATTGAAGAAGGATCAGCCGAGTGGTTCTTGTGGGAGAACAACTCCATTTGGCTCACTAACTTCACACACCATCAGGCTTCCAAGCAGCTCTCAAGGAAACTCAGTTTTCACACTCTATGTTAGTGCCTTTTGAATGCATTATCTAGGAATGAACCTGGTAGAGCATCCCACACAAACGAATGCTCCACATGCGGGTTTCACATGCCACCAACTCCACATTCACAGGCAACTTCAGCGCCACAGCCGTTTTCAGATAGCCCTCAATGCAAAGGCTCTAGACGCAAATATTTGTGTGAGAGCTAATTCAATCAAGGAAACACTGCATGTTGGTGAAGGGCATATTGAAGAAGGATCAGCCGAGTGGTTCTTGTGGGAGAACAACTCCATTTGGCTCACTAACTTCACACACCATCAGGCTTCCAAGCAGCTCTCAAGGAAACTCAGTTTTCACACTCTATCCTTAGTGCCCTTTGAGTGCATTATCTAGGAATGAACCTGGTAGAGCATCCCACACAAACAAATGCTCCACATGCTGGTTTCACATGCCACCAACTCCACATTCATAGGCAACTTCAGCGCCACAGCCGTTTTCAGATAGCCCTCAATGCAAAGTCTCTAGACGCAAATATTGGTGTGAGAGCTAATTCAATCAAGGAAACACTGCATGTTGGTGAAGTGCATATTGAAGAAGGATCAGCCGAGTGGTTCTTGTGGGAGAACAACTCCATTTGGCTCACTAACTTCACACACCATCAGGCTTCCAAGCAGCTCTCAAGGAAACTCAGTTTTCACACTCTATGCTTAGTGCTCTTTGAGTGCATTATCTAGGAATGAACCTGGTAGAGCATCCCACACAAACGAATGCTCCACATGCGGGTTTCACATGTCACCAACTCCACATTCACAGGCAACTTCAGCGCCACAGCCGTTTTCAGATAGCCCTCAATGCAAAGGCTCTCGACGCAAATACTGGTTTGAGAGCTAATTCAATCAAGGAAACACTGCATGTTGGTGAAGGGTATATTGAAGAAGGATCACCCGAGTGGTTCTTGTGGTAGAACAACTCCATTTGGCTCACTAACTTCACACACCATCAGGCTTCCAAGCAGCTCTCAAGGAAACTCAGTTTTCACACTCTATGCTTAGTTCCCTTTGTGTGCTGAGGACTGAAATGAAGCTTGGTGAGCATGCCGCACAAACGAATGCTCCACATGCGGGTTTCACATGCCACCAACTCCACATTGGCAGGCAACTTCAGCGCCACAGCCGTTTTCAGATAGCCCTCAATGCAAAGGCTCTAGACGCAAATATTGGTGTGAGAGCTAATTCAATCAAGGAAACACTGCATGTTGGTGAAGGGCATATTGAAGAAGGATCAGCCGAGTGGTTCTTGTGGGAGAACAACTCCATTTGGCTCACTAACTTCACACACCATCAGGCTTCCAAGCAGCTCTCAAGGAAACTCAGTTTTCACACTCTATGCTTAGTGCCCTTTGAGTGCATTATCTAGGAATGAACCTGGTAGAGCATCCCACACAAACGAATGCTCCACATGCGGGTTTCACATGCCACCAACTCCACATTCTCAGGCAACTTCAGCGCCACAGCCGTTTTCAGATAGCCCTCAATGCAAAGGCTCTAGACGCAAATATTTGTGTGAGAGCTAATTCAATCAAGGAAACACTGCATGTTGGTGAAGGGCATATTGAAGAAGGATCAGCCGAGTGGTTCTTGTGGGAGAACAACTCCATTTGGCTCACTAACTTCACACACCATCAGGCTTCCAAGCAGCTCTCAAGGAAACTCAGTTTTCACACTCTATGCTTAGTGCCCTTTGTTGAGTGCATTATCTAGGAATGAAGCTGGTAGAGCATCCCACACAAACAAATGCTCCACATGCGGGTTTCACATGCCACCAACTCCACATTGGCAGGCAACTTCAGCGCCACAGCCGTTTTCAGATAGCCCTCAATGCAAAGCCTCTAGACGCAAATATTGGTGTGAGAGCTAATTCAATCAAGGAAACACTGCATGTTGGTGAAGGGCATATTGAAGAAGGATCAGCCGAGTGGTTCTTGTGGGAGAACAACTCCATTTGGCTCACTAACTTCACACACCATCAGGCTTCCAAGCAGCTCTCAAGGAAACTCAGTTTTCACACTCTATGCTTAGTGCCCTTTGAGTGCCTAGGACTGAAATGAAGGTTGGTGAGCATCCCACACAAACGAATGCTCCACATGCGGGTTTCACATGCCACCAACTCCACATTCATAGGCAACTTCAGCGCCACAGCCGTTTTCAGATAGCCCTCAATGCAAAGGCTCTAGACACAAATATTGGTGTGAGAGCTAATTCAATCAAGGAAACACTGCATGTTGGTGAAGGGCATATTGAAGAAGGATCAGCCGAGTGGTTCTTGTGGGAGAACAACTCCATTTGGCTCACTAACTTCACACACCATCAGGCTTCCAAGCAGCTCTCAAGGAAACTCAGTTTTCACACTCTATGTTTAGTGCCTTTTGAATGCATTATCTAGGAATGAACCTGGTAGAGCATCCCACACAAACGAATGCTCCACATGCGGGTTTCACATGCCACCAATTCCACATTCACAGGCAACTTCAGCGCCACAGCCGTTTTCAGATAGCCCTCAATGCAAAGGCTCTAGACGCAAATATTGGTGTGAGAGCTAATTCAATCAAGGAAACACTGCATGTTGGTGAAGGGCATATTGAAGAAGGATCAGCCGAGTGGTTCTTGTGGGAGAACAACTCCATTTGGCTCACTAACTTCACACACCATCAGGCTTCCAAGCAGCTCTCAAGGAAACTCAGTTTTCACACTCTATGCTTAGTGCCCTTTGAGTGCATTATCTAGGAATGAACCTGGTAGAGCATCCCACACAAACAAATGCTCCACATGCTGGTTTCACATGCCACCAACTCCACATTCATAGGCAACTTCAGCGCCACAGCCGTTTTCAGATAGCCCTCAATGCAAAGGCTCTAGACACAAATATTGGTGTGAGAGCTAATTCAATCAAGGAAACACTGCATGTTGGTGAAGGGCATATTGAAGAAGGATCAGCCGAGTGGTTCTTGTGGGAGAACAACTCCATTTGGCTCACTAACTTCACACACCATCAGGCTTCCAAGCAGCTCTCAAGGAAACTCAGTTTTCACACTCTATGCTTAGTGCCCTTTGAGTGCATTATCTAGGAATGAACCTGGTAGAGCATCCCACACAAACGAATGCTCCACATGCGGGTTTCACATGTCACCAACTCCACATTCACAGGCAACTTCAGCGCCACAGCCGTTTTCAGATAGCCCTCAATGCAAAGGCTCTCAACGCAAATACTGGTTTGAGAGCTAATTCAATCAAGGAAACACTGCATGTTGGTGAAGGGTATATTGAAGAAAGATCACCCGAGTGGTTCTTGTGGTAGAACAACTCCATTTGGCTCACTAACTTCACACACCATCAGGCTTCCAAGCAGCTCTCAAGGAAACTCAGTTTTCACACTCTATGCTTAGTGCCCTTTGAGTGCCTAGGACTGAAATGAAGCTTGGTGAGCATGCCGCACAAACGAATGCTCCACATGCGGGTTTCACATGCCACCAACTCCACATTGGCAGGCAACTTCAGCGCACAGCCGTTTTCAGATAGCCCTCAATGCAAAGGCTCTAGACGCAAATATTGGTGTGAGAGCTAATTCAATCAAGGAAACACTGCATGTTGGTGAAGGGCATATTGAAGAAGGATCAGCCGAGTGGTTCTTGTGGGAGAACAACTCCATTTGGCTCACTAACTTCACACACCATCAGGCTTCCAAGCAGCTCTCAAGGAAACTCAGTTTTCACACTCTATGCTTAGTGCCCTTTGAGTGCATTATCTAGGAATGAACCTGGTAGAGCATCCCACACAATCAAATGCTCCACATGCTGGTTTCACATGCCACCAACTCCACATTCATAGGCAACTTCAGCGCCACAGCCGTTTTCAGATAGCCCTCAATGCAAAGGCTCTAGACACAAATATTGGTGTGAGAGCTAATTCAATCAAGGAAACACTGCATGTTGGTGAAGGGCATATTGAAGAAGGATCAGCCGAGTGGTTCTTGTGGGAGAACAACTCCATTTGGCTCACTAACTTCACACACCATCAGGCTTCCAAGCAGCTCTCAAGGAAACTCAGTTTTCACACTCTATGCTTAGTGCCCTTTGAGTGCATTATCTAGGAATGAACCTGGTAGAGCATCCCACACAAACGAATGCTCCACATGCGGGTTTCACATGCCACCAACTCCACATTCTCAGGCAACTTCAGCGCCACAGCCGTTTTCAGATAGCCCTCAATGCAAAGGCTCTAGACGCAAATATTGGTGTGAGAGCTAATTCAATCAAGGAAACACTGCATGTTGGTGAAGGGCATATTGAAGAAGGATCAGCCGAGTGGTTCTTGTGGGAGAACAACTCCATTTGGCTCACTAACTTCACACACCATCAGGCTTCCAAGCAGCTCTCAAGGAAACTCAGTTTTCACACTCTATGCTTAGTGCCCTTTGTTGAGTGCATTATCTAGGAATGAAGCTGGTAGAGCATCCCACACAAACAAATGCTCCACATGCGGGTTTCACATGCCACCAACTCCACATTGGCAGGCAACTTCAGCGCCACAGCCGTTTTCAGATAGCCCTCAATGCAAAGGCTCTAGACACAAATATTGGTGTGAGAGCTAATTCAATCAAGGAAACACTGCATGTTGGTGAAGGGCATATTGAAGAAGGATCAGCCGAGTGGTTCTTGTGGGAGAACAACTCCATTTGGCTCACTAACTTCACACACCATCAGGCTTCCAAGCAGCTCTCAAGGAAACTCAGTTTTCACACTCTATGCTTAGTGCCCTTTGAGTGCATTATCTAGGAATGAACCTGGTAGAGCATCCCACACAAACGAATGCTCCACATGCGGGTTTCACATGCCACCAACTCCACATTCTCAGGCAACTTCAGCGCCACAGCCGTTTTCAGATAGCCCTCAATGCAAAGGCTCTAGACGCAAATATTGGTGTGAGAGCTAATTCAATCAAGGAAACACTGCATGTTGGTGAAGGGCATATTGAAGAAGGATCAGCCGAGTGGTTCTTGTGGGAGAACAACTCCATTTGGCTCACTAACTTCACACACCATCAGGCTTCCAAGCAGCTCTCAAGGAAACTCAGTTTTCACACTCTATGCTTAGTGCCCTTTGAGTGCATTATCTAGGAATGAACCTGGTAGAGCATCCCACACAATCAAATGCTCCACATGCTGGTTTCACATGCCACCAACTCCACATTCATAGGCAACTTCAGCGCCACAGCCGTTTTCAGATAGCCCTCAATGCAAAGGCTCTAGACACAAATATTGGTGTGAGAGCTAATTCAATCAAGGAAACACTGCATGTTGGTGAAGGGCATATTGAAGAAGGATCAGCCGAGTGGTTCTTGTGGGAGAACAACTCCATTTGGCTCACTAACTTCACACACCATCAGGCTTCCAAGCAGCTCTCAAGGAAACTCAGTTTTCACACTCTATGCTTAGTGCCCTTTGAGTGCATTATCTAGGAATGAACCTGGTAGAGCATCCCACACAAACGAATGCTCCACATGCGGGTTTCACATGCCACCAACTCCACATTCTCAGGCAACTTCAGCGCCACAGCCGTTTTCAGATAGCCCTCAATGCAAAGGCTCTAGACGCAAATATTGGTGTGAGAGCTAATTCAATCAAGGAAACACTGCATGTTGGTGAAGGGCATATTGAAGAAGGATCAGCCGAGTGGTTCTTGTGGGAGAACAACTCCATTTGGCTCACTAACTTCACACACCATCAGGCTTCCAAGCAGCTCTCAAGGAAACTCAGTTTTCACACTCTATGCTTAGTGCCCTTTGTTGAGTGCATTATCTAGAAATGAAGCTGGTAGAGCATCCCACACAAACAAATGCTCCACATGCGGGTTTCACATGCCACCAACTCCACATTGGCAGGCAACTTCAGCGCCACAGCCGTTTTCAGATAGCCCTCAATGCAAAGGCTCTAGACGCAAATATTGGTGTGAGAGCTAATTCAATCAAGGAAACACTGCATGTTGGTGAAGGGCATATTGAAGAAGGATCAGCCGAGTGGTTCTTGTGGGAGAACAACTCCATTTGGCTCACTAACTTCACACACCATCAGGCTTCCAAGCAACTCTCAAGGAAACTCAGTTTTCACAATCTATGCTTAGTGCCTTTTGAGTACCTAGGACTGAAATGAAGGTAGGTGAGCATCCCACACAAACGAATGCTCCACATGCGGGTTTCACATGTCACCAACTCCACATTCTCAGGCAACTTCAGCGCCACAGCCGTTTTCAGATAGCCCTCAATGCAAAGGCTCTAGACACAAATATTGGTGTGAGAGCTAATTCAATCAAGGAAACACTGCATGTTGGTGAAGGGCATATTGAAGAAGGATCAGCCGAGTGGTTCTTGTGGGAGAACAACTCCATTTGGCTCACTAACTTCACACACCATCAGGCTTCCAAGCAGCTCTCAAGGAAACTCAGTTTTCACACTCTATGCTTAGTGCCCTTTGAGTGCATTATCTTGGAATGAACCTGGTAGAGCATCCCACACAAACGAATGCTCCACATGCGGGTTTCACATGTCACCAACTCCACATTCACAGGCAACTTCAGCGCCACAGCCGTTTTCAGATAGCCCTCAATGCAAAGGCTCTAGACGCAAATACTGGTTTGAGAGCTAATTCAATCAAGGAAACACTGCATGTTGGTGAAGGGTATATTGAAGAAGGATCAGCCGAGTGGTTCTTGTGGGAGAACAACTCCATTTGGCTCACTAACTTCACACACCATCAGGCTTCCAAGCAGCTCTCAAGGAAACTCAGTTTTCACACTCTATGCTTAGTGCCCTTTGAGTGCCTAGGACTGAAATGAAGCTTGGTGAGCATGCCGCACAAACGAATGCTCCACATGCGGGTTTCACATGCCACCAACTCCACATTCACAGGCAACTTCAGCGCCACAGCCGTTTTCAGATATCCCTCAATGCAAAGGCTCTAGACGCAAATATTGGTGTGAGAGCTAATTCAATCAAGGAAACACTGCATGTTGGTGAAGGGCATATTGAAGAAGGATCAGCCGAGTGGTTCTTGTGGGAGAACAACTCCATTTGGCTCACTAACTTCACACACCATCAGGCTTCCAAGCAGCTCTCAAGGAAACTCAGTTTTCACACTCTATGTTTAGTGCCTTTTGAATGCATTATCTAGGAATGAACCTGGTAGAGCATCCCACACAAACGAGTGCTCCACATGCGGATTTCACATGCCACCAACTCCACATTGGGAGGCAACTTCAGCGCCACAGCCGTTTTCAGATAGCCCTCAATGCAAAGCCTCTAGATGCAAATATTGGTGTGAGAGCTAATTCAATCAAGGAAACACTGCATGTTGGTGAAGGGCATATTGAAGAAGGATCAGCCGAGTGGTTCTTGTGGGAGAACAACTCCATTTGGCTCACTAACTTCACACACCATCAGGCTTCCAAGCAGCTCTCAAGGAAACTCAGTTTTCACACTCTATGCTTAGTGCCCTTTGAGTGCATTATCTAGGAATGAACCTGGTAGAGCATCCCACACAAACAAATGCTCCACATGCGGGTTTCACATGCCACCAACTCCACATTGGCAGGCAACTTCAGCGCCACAGCCGTTTTCAGATAGCCCTCAATGCAAAGGCTCTAGACGCAAATATTGGTGTGAGAGCTAATTCAATCAAGGAAACACTGCATGTTGGTGAAGGGCATATTGAAGAAGGATCAGCCGAGTGGTTCTTGTGGGAGAACAAATCCATTTGGCTCACTAACTTCACACACCATCAGGCTTCCAAGCAGCTCTCAAGGAAACTCAGTTTTCACACTCTATGCTTAGTGCCTTTTGAGTACCTAGGACTGAAATGAAGGTTGGTGAGCATCCCACACAAACGAATGCTCCACATGCGGGTTTCACATGCCACCAACTCCACATTCTCAGGCAACTTCAGCGCCACAGCCGTTTTCAGATAGCCCTCAATGCAAAGGCTCTAGACACAAATATTGGTGTGAGAGCTAATTCAATCAAGGAAACACTGCATGTTGGTGAAGGGCATATTGAAGAAGGATCAGCCGAGTGGTTCTTGTGGGAGAACAACTCCATTTGGCTCACTAACTTCACACACCATCAGGCTTCCAAGCAGCTCTCAAGGAAACTCAGTTTTCACACTCTATGCTTAGTGCCCTTTGAGTGCATTATCTTGGAATGAACCTGGTAGAGCATCCCACACAAACGAATGCTCCACATGCGGGTTTCACATGCCACCAACTCCACATTCTCAGGCAACTTCAGCGCCACAGCCGTTTTCAGATAGCCCTCAATGCAAAGGCTCTAGACGCAAATACTGGTTTGAGAGCTAATTCAATCAAGGAAACACTGCATGTTGGTGAAGGGTATATTGAAGAAGGATCAGCCGAGTGGTTCTTGTGGGAGAACAACTCCATTTGGCTCACTAACTTCACACACCATCAGGCTTCCAAGCAGCTCTCAAGGAAACTCAGTTTTCACACTCTATGCTTAGTGCCCTTTGAGTGCCTAGGACTGAAATGAAGCTTGGTGAGCATGCCGCACAAACGAATGCTCCACATGCGGGTTTCACATGCCACCAACTCCACATTCACAGGCAACTTCAGCGCCACAGCCGTTTTCAGATATCCCTCAATGCAAAGGCTCTAGACGCAAATATTGGTGTGAGAGCTAATTCAATCAAGGAAACACTGCATGTTGGTGAAGGGCATATTGAAGAAGGATCAGCCGAGTGGTTCTTGTGGGAGAACAACTCCATTTGGCTCACTAACTTCACACACCATCAGGCTTCCAAGCAGCTCTCAAGGAAACTCAGTTTTCACACTCTATGTTTAGTGCCTTTTGAATGCATTATCTAGGAATGAACCTGGTAGAGCATCCCACACAAACGAGTGCTCCACATGCGGATTTCACATGCCACCAACTCCACATTGGCAGGCAACTTCAGCGCCACAGCCGTTTTCAGATAGCCCTCAATGCAAAGCCTCTAGACGCAAATATTGGTGTGAGAGCTAATTCAATCAAGGAAACACTGCATGTTGGTGAACGGCATATTGAAGAAGGATCAGCCGAGTGGTTCTTGTGGGAGAACAACTCCATTTGGCTCACTAACTTCACACACCATCAGGCTTCCAAGCAGCTCTCAAGGAAACTCAGTTTTCACACTCTATGCTTAGTGTCCTTTGAGTGCATTATCTAGGAATGAACCTGGTAGAGCATCCCACACAAACAAATGCTCCACATGCTGGTTTCACATGCCACCAACTCCACATTCATAGGCAACTTCAGCGCCACAGCCGTTTTCAGATAGCCCTTAATGCAAAGTCTCTAGACGCAAATATTGGTGTGAGAGCTAATTCAATCAAGGAAACACTGCATGTTGGTGAAGTGCATATTGAAGAAGGATCAGCCGAGTGGTTCTTGTGGGAGAACAACTCCATTTGGCTCACTAACTTCACACACCATCAGGCTTCCAAGCAGCTCTCAAGGAAACTCAGTTTTCACACTCTATGCTTAGTGCCCTTTGAGTGCATTATCTAGCAATGAACCTGGTAGAGCATCCCACACAAACGAATGCTCCACATGCGGGTTTCACATGTCACCAACTCCACATTCACAGGCAACTTCAGCGCCACAGCCGTTTTCAGATAGCCCTCAATGCAAAGGCTCTCGACGCAAATACTGGTTTGAGAGGTAATTCAACCAAGGAAACACTGCATGTTGGTGAAGGGTATATTGAAGAAGGATCAGCCGAGTGGTTCTTGTGGGAGAACAACTCCATTTGGCTCACTAACTTCACACACCATCAGGCTTCCAAGCAGCTCTCAGGGAAACTCAGTTTTCACACTCTATGCTTAGTGCCCTTTGAGTGCCTAGGACTGAAATAAAGCTTGGTGAGCATGCCGCACAAACGAATGCTCCACATGCGGGTTTCACATGCCACCAACTCCACATTGGCAGGCAACTTCAGCGCCACAGCCGTTTTCAGATAGCCCTCAATGCAAAGGCTCTAGACGCAAATATTGGTGTGAGAGCTAATTCAATCAAGGAAACACTGCATGTTGGTGAAGGGCATATTGAAGAAGGATCAGCCGAGTGGTTCTTGTGGGAGAACAACTCCATTTGGCTCACTAACTTCACACACCATCAGGCTTCCAAGCAGCTCTCAAGGAAACTCAGTTTTCACACTCTATGCTTAGTGCCCTTTGAGTGCATTATCTAGGAATGAACCTGGTAGAGCATCCCACACAAACAAATGCTCCACATGCTGGTTTCACATGCCACCAACTCCACATTCATAGCAACTTCAGCGCCACATCCGTTTTCAGATAGCCCTCAATGCAAAGGCTCTAGACACAAATATTGGTATGAGAGCTAATTCAATCAAGGAAACACTGCATGTTGGTGAAGGGCATATTGAAGAAGGATCAGCCGAGTGGTTCTTGTGGGAGAACAACTCCATTTGGCTCACTAACTTCACACACCATCAGGCTTCCAAGCAGCTCTCAAGGAAACTCAGTTTTCACACTCTATGTTTAGTGCCTTTTGAATGCATTATCTAGGAATGAACCTGGTAGAGCATCCCACACAAACGAGTGCTCCACATGCGGATTTCACATGCCACCAACTCCACATTGGCAGGCAACTTCAGCGCCACAGCCGTTTTCAGATAGCCCTCAATGCAAAGCCTCTAGACGCAAATATTGGTGTGAGAGCTAATTCAATCAAGGAAACACTGCATGTTGGTGAACGGCATATTGAAGAAGGATCAGCCGAGTGGTTCTTGTGGGAGAACAACTCCATTTGGCTCACTAACTTCACACACCATCAGGCTTCCAAGCAGCTCTCAAGGAAACTCAGTTTTCACACTCTATGCTTAGTGCCCTTTGAGTGCATTATCTAGGAATGAACCTGGTAGAGCATCCCACACAAACAAATGCTCCACATGCTGGTTTCACATGCCACCAACTCCACATTCATAGGCAACTTCAGCGCCACAGCCGTTTTCAGATAGCCCTCAATGCAAAGTCTCTAGACGCAAATATTGGTGTGAGAGCTAATTCAATCAAGGAAACACTGCATGTTGGTGAAGTGCATATTGAAGAAGGATCAGCCGAGTGGTTCTTGTGGGAGAACAACTCCATTTGGCTCACTAACTTCACACACCATCAGGCTTCCAAGCAGCTCTCAAGGAAACTCAGTTTTCACACTCTATGCTTAGTGCCCTTTGAGTGCATTATCTAGCAATGAACCTGGTAGAGCATCCCACACAAACGAATGCTCCACATGCGGGTTTCACATGTCACCAACTCCACATTCACAGGCAACTTCAGCGCCACAGCCGTTTTCAGATAGCCCTCAATGCAAAGGCTCTCGACGCAAATACTGGTTTGAGAGCTAATTCAACCAAGGAAACACTGCATGTTGGTGAAGGGTATATTGAAGAAGGATCAGCCGAGTGGTTCTTGTGGGAGAACAACTCCATTTGGCTCACTAACTTCACACACCATCAGGCTTCCAAGCAGCTCTCAGGGAAACTCAGTTTTCACACTCTATGCTTAGTGCCCTTTGAGTGCCTAGGACTGAAATAAAGCTTGGTGAGCATGCCGCACAAACGAATGCTCCACATGCGGGTTTCACATGCCACCAACTCCACATTGGCAGGCAACTTCAGCGCCACAGCCGTTTTCAGATAGCCCTCAATGCAAAGGCTCTAGACGCAAATATTGGTGTGAGAGCTAATTCAATCAAGGAAACACTGCATGTTGGTGAAGGGCATATTGAAGAAGGATCAGCCGAGTGGTTCTTGTGGGAGAACAACTCCATTTGGCTCACTAACTTCACACACCATCAGGCTTCCAAGCAGCTCTCAAGGAAACTCAGTTTTCACACTCTATGCTTAGTGCCCTTTGAGTGCATTATCTAGGAATGAACCTGGTAGAGCATCCCACACAAACAAATGCTCCACATGCTGGTTTCACATGCCACCAACTCCACATTCATAGCAACTTCAGCGCCACATCCGTTTTCAGATAGCCCTCAATGCAAAGGCTCTAGACACAAATATTGGTATGAGAGCTAATTCAATCAAGGAAACACTGCATGTTGGTGAAGGGCATATTGAAGAAGGATCAGCCGAGTGGTTCTTGTGGGAGAACAACTCCATTTGGCTCACTAACTTCACACACCATCAGGCTTCCAAGCAGCTCTCAAGGAAACTCAGTTTTCATACTCTATGCTTAGTGCCCTTTGAGTGCATTATCTAGGAATGAACCTGGTAGAGCATCCCACACAAACGAATGCTCCACATGCGGGTTTCACATGTCACCAACTCCACATTGACAGGCAACTTCAGCGCCACAGCCGTTTTCAGATAGCCCTCAATGCAAAGGCTCTAGACGCAAATATTGGTGTGAGAGCTAATTCAATCAAGGAAACACTGCATGTTGGTGAAGGGCATATTGAAGAAGGATCAGCTGAGTGGTTCTTGTGGGAGAACAACTCCATTTGGCTCACTAACTTCACACACCATCAGGCTTCCAAGCAGCTCTCAAGGAAACTCAGTTTTCACACTCTATGCTTAGTGCCCTTTGAGTGCCTAGGACTGAAATGATGGTTGGTGAGCATCCCACACAAACGAATGCTCCACATGCGGGTTTCACATGCCACCAACTCCACATTCACAGGCAACTTCAGCACCACAGCCGTTTTCAGATAGCCCTCAATGCAAAGGCTCTAGACGCAAATATTGGTGTGAGAGCTAATTCAATCAAGGAAACACTGCATGTTGGTGAAGGGCATATTGAAGAAGGATCAGCCGAGTGGTTCTTGTGGGAGAACAACTCCATTTGGCTCACTAACTTCACACACCATCAGGCTTCCAAGCAGCTCTCAAGGAAACTCAGTTTTCACACTCTATGCTTAGTGCCCTTTGAGTGCATTATCTAGGAATGAACCTGGTAGAGCATCCCACACAAACAAATGCTCCACATGCTGGTTTCACATGCCACCAACTCCACATTGACAGGCAACTTCAGCACCACATCCGTTTTCAGATAGCCCTCAATGCAAAGGCTCTAGACACAAATATTGGTATGAGAGCTAATTCAATCAAGGAAACACTGCATGTTGGTGAAGGGCATATTGAAGAAGGATCAGCCGAGTGGTTCTTGTGGGAGAACAACTCCATTTGGCTCACTAACTTCACACACCATCAGGCTTCCAAGCAGCTCTCAAGGAAACTCAGTTTTCATACTCTATGCTTAGTGCCCTTTGAGTGCATTATCTAGGAATGAACCTGGTAGAGCATCCCACACAAACGAATGCTCCACATGCGGGTTTCACATGCCACCAACTCCACATTCTCAGGCAACTTCAGCGCCACATCCGTTTTCAGATAGCCCTCAATGCAAAGGCTCTAGACGCAAATATTGGTGTGAGAGCTAATTCAATCAAGGAAACACTGCATGTTGGTGAAGGGCATATTGAAGAAGGATCAGCCGAGTGGTTCTTGTGGGAGAACAACTCCATTTGGCTCACTAACTTCACACACCATCAGGCTTCCAAGCAGCTCTCAAGGAAACTCAGTTTTCACACTCTATGCTTAGTGCCCTTTGAGTGCATTATCTAGGAATGAACCTGGTAGAGCATCCCACACAATCAAATGCTCCACATGCTGGTTTCACATGCCACCAACTCCACATTCATAGGCAACTTCAGCGCCACATCCGTTTTCAGATAGCCCTCAATGCAAAGGCTCTAGACACAAATATTGGTGTGAGAGCTAATTCAATCAAGGAAACACTGCATGTTGGTGAAGGGCATATTGAAGAAGGATCAGCCGAGTGGTTCTTGTGGGAGAACAACTCCATTTGGCTCACTAACTTCACACACCATCAGGCTTCCAAACAGCTCTCAAGGAAACTCAGTTTTCACACTCTATGCTTAGTGCCCTTTGAGTGCATTATCTAGGAATGAACCTGGTAGAGCATCCCACACAAACGAATGCGCCACATGCGGGTTTCACATGCCACCAACTCCACATTCTCAGGCAACTTCAGCGCCACAGCCGTTTTCAGATAGCCCTCAATGCAAAGGCTCTAGACGCAAATATTGGTGTGAGAGCTAATTCAATCAAGGAAACACTGCATGTTGGTGAAGGGCATATTGAAGAAGGATCAGCCGAGTGGTTCTTGTGGGAGAACAACTCCATTTGGCTCACTAACTTCACACACCATCAGGCTTCCAAGCAGCTCTCAAGGAAACTCAGTTTTCACACTCTATGCTTAGTGCCCTTTGTTGAGTGCATTATCTAGGAATGAAGCTGGTAGAGCATCCCACACAAACAAATGCTCCACATGCGGGTTTCACATGCCACCAACTCCACATTCACAGGCAACTTCAGCGCCACAGCCGTTTTCAGATAGCCCTCAATGCAAAGGCTCTAGACGCAAATATTGGTGTGAGAGCTAATTCAATCAAGGAAACACTGCATGTTGGTGAAGGGCATATTGAAGAAGGATCAGCCGAGTGGTTCTTGTGGGAGAACAACTCCATTTGGCTCACTAACTTCACACACCATCAGGCTTCCAAGCAGCTCTCAAGGAAACTCAGTTTTCACACTCTATGCTTAGTGCCCTTTGAGTGCCTAGGACTGAAATGAAGGTTGGTGAGCATCCCACACAAACGAATGCTCCACATGCGGGTTTCACATGCCACCAACTCCACATTCATAGGCAACTTCAGCGCCACAGCCGTTTTCAGATAGCCCTCAATGCAAAGGCTCTAGACACAAATATTGGTGTGAGAGCTAATTCAATCAAGGAAACACTGCATGTTGGTGAAGGGCATATTGAAGAAGGATCAGCCGAGTGGTTCTTGTGGGAGAACAACTCCATTTGGCTCACTAACTTCACACACCATCAGGCTTCCAAGCAGCTCTCAAGGAAACTCAGTTTTCACACTCTATGCTTAGTGCCCTTTGAGTGCATTATCTTGGATCGAACCTGGTAGAGCATCCCACACAAACGAATGTTCCACATGCGGGTTTCACATGTCACCAACTCCACATTCACAGGCAACTTCAGCGCCACAGCCGTTTTCAGATAGCCCTCAATGCAAAGGCTCTAGACGCAAATACTGGTTTGAGAGCTAATTCAATCAAGGAAACACTGCATGTTGGTGAAGGGTATATTGAAGAAGGATCAGCCGAGTGGTTCTTGTGGGAGAACAACTCCATTTGGCTCACTAACTTCACACACCATCAGGCTTCCAAGCAGCTCTCAAGGAAACTCAGTTTTCACACTCTATGCTTAGTGCCCTTTGAGTGCCTAGGACTGAAATGAAGCTTGGTGAGCATGCCGCACAAACGAATGCTCCACATGCGGGTTTCACATGCCACCAACTCCACATTCACAGGCAACTTCAGCGCCACAGCCGTTTTCAGATAGCCCTCAATGCAAAGGCTCTAGACGCAAATATTGGTGTGAGAGCTAATTCAATCAAGGAAACACTGCATGTTGGTGAAGGGCATATTGAAGAAGGATCAGCCGAGTGGTTCTTGTGGGAAAACAACTCCATTTGGCTCACTAACTTCACACACCATCAGGCTTCCAAGCAGCTCTCAAGGAAACTCAGTTTTCACACTCTATGCTTAGTGCCCTTTGAGTGCATTATCTAGGAATGAACCTGGTGGAGCATCCCACACAATCAAATGCTCCACATGCGGGTTTCACATGCCACCAACTCCACATTCTCAGGCAACTTCAGCGCCACAGCCGTTTTCAGATATCCCTCAATGCAAAGGCTCTAGACGCAAATATTTGTGTGAGAGCTAATTCAATCAAGGAAACACTGCATGTTGGTGAAGGGCATATTGAAGAAGGATCAGCCGAGTGGTTCTTGTGGGAGAACAACTCCATTTGGCTCACTAACTTCACACACCATCAGGCTTCCAAGCAGCTCTCAAGGAAACTCAGTTTTCACACTCTATGCTTAGTGCCCTTTGTTGAGTGCATTATCTAGGAATGAAGCTGGTAGAGCATCCCACACAAACAAATGCTCCACATGCGGGTTTCACATGCCACCAACTCCACATTGGCAGGCAACTTCAGCGCCACAGCCGTTTTCAGATAGCCCTCAATGCAAAGGCTCTAGACGCAAATATTGGTGTGAGAGCTAATTCAATCAAGGAAACACTGCATGTTGGTGAAGGGCATATTGAAGAAGGATCAGCCGAGTGGTTCTTGTGGGAGAACAACTCCATTTGGCTCACTAACTTCACACACCATCAGGCTTCCAAGCAGCTCTCAAGGAAACTCAGTTTTCACACTCTATGCTTAGTGCCTTTTGAGTACCTAGGACTGAAATGAAGGTTGGTGAGCATCCCACACAAACGAATGCTCCACATGCGGGTTTCACATGCCACCAACTCCACATTCTCAGGCAACTTCAGCGCCACAGCCGTTTTCAGATAGCCCTCAATGCAAAGGCTCTAGACACAAATATTGGTGTGAGAGCTAATTCAATCAAGGAAACACTGCATGTTGGTGAAGGGCATATTGAAGAAGGATCAGCCGAGTGGTTCTTGTGGGAGAACAACTCCATTTGGCTCACTAACTTCACACACCATCAGGCTTCCAAGCAGCTCTCAAGGAAACTCAGTTTTCACACTCTATGTTTAGTGCCTTTTGAATGCATTATGTAGGAATGAACCTGGTAGAGCATCCCACACAAACGAGTGCTCCACATGCGGATTTCACATGCCACCAACTCCACATTGGCAGGCAACTTCAGCGCCACAGCCGTTTTCAGATAGCCCTCAATGCAAAGCCTCTAGACGCAAATATTGGGGTGAGAGCTAATTCAATCAAGGAAACACTGCATGTTGGTGAAGGGCATATTGAAGAAGGATCAGCCGAGTGGTTCTTGTGGGAGAACAACTCCATTTGGCTCACTAACTTCACACAACATCAGGCTTCCAAGCAGCTCTCAAGGAAACTCAGTTTTCACACTCTATGCTTAGTGCCCTTTGAGTGCATTATCTAGGAATGAACCTGGTAGAGCATCCCACACAAACAAATGCTCCACATGCGGGTTTCACATGCCACCAACTCCACATTGGCAGGCAACTTCAGCGCCACAGCCGTTTTCAGATAGCCCTCAATGCAAAGGCTCTAGACGCAAATATTGGTGTGAGAGCTAATTCAATCAAGGAAACACTGCATGTTGGTGAAGGGCATATTGAAGAAGGATCAGCCGAGTGGTTCTTGTGGGAGAACAACTCCATTTGGCTCACTAACTTCACACACCATCAGGCTTCCAAGCAGCTCTCAAGGAAACTCAGTTTTCACACTCTATGCTTAGTGCCTTTTGAGTACCTAGGACTGAAATGAAGGTTGGTGAGCATCCCACACAAACGAATGCTCCACATGCGGGTTTCACATGCCACCAACTCCACATTCTCAGGCAACTTCAGCGCCACAGCCGTTTTCAGATAGCCCTCAATGCAAAGGCTCTAGACACAAATATTGGTGTGAGAGCTACATCAATCAAGGAAACACTGCATGTTGGTGAAGGGCATATTGAAGAAGGATCAGCCGAGTGGTTCTTGTGGGAGAACAACTCCATTTGGCTCACTAACTTCACACACCATCAGGCTTCCAAACAGCTCTCAAGGAAACTCAGTTTTCACACTCTATGCTTAGTGCCCTTTGAGTGCATTATCTTGGAATGAACCTGGTAGAGCATCCCACACAAACGAATGCTCCACATGCGGGTTTCACATGTCACCAACTCCACATTCACAGGCAACTTCAGCGCCACAGCCGTTTTCAGATAGCCCTCAATGCAAAGGCTCTCGACGCAAATACTGGTTTGAGAGCTAATTCAATCAAGGAAACACTGCATGTTGGTGAAGGGTATATTGAAGAAGGATCAGCCGAGTGGTTCTTGTGGGAGAACAACTCCATTTGGCTCACTAACTTCACACACCATCAGGCTTCCAAGCAGCTCTCAAGGAAACTCAGTTTTCACACTCTATGCTTAGTGCCCTTTGAGTGCCTAGGACTGAAATGAAGCTTGGTGAGCATGCCGCACAAACGAATGCTCCACATGCGGGTTTCACATGCCACCAACTCCACATTGGCAGGCAACTTCAGCGCCACAGCCGTTTTCAGATAGCCCTCAATGCAAAGGCTCTAGACGCAAATATTGGTGTGAGAGCTAATTCAATCAAGGAAACACTGCATGTTGGTGAAGGGCATATTGAAGAAGGATCAGCCGAGTGGTTCTTGTGGGAGAACAACTCCATTTGGCTCACTAACTTCACACACCATCAGGCTTCCAAGCAGCTCTCAAGGAAACTCAGTTTTCACACTCTATGCTTAGTGCCCTTTGAGTGCATTATCTAGGAATGAACCTGGTAGAGCATCCCACACAAACAAATGCTCCACATGCTGGTTTCACATGCCACCAACTCCACATTCATAGCAACTTCAGCGCCACATCCGTTTTCAGATAGCCCTCAATGCAAAGGCTCTAGACACAAATATTGGTATGATGGCTAATTCAATCAAGGAAACACTGCATGTTGGTGAAGGGCATATTGAAGAAGGATCAGCCGAGTGGTTCTTGTGGGAGAACAACTCCATTTGGCTCACTAACTTCACACACCATCAGGCTTCCAAGCAGCTCTCAAGGAAACTCAGTTTTCATACTCTATGCTTAGTGCCCTTTGAGTGCATTATCTAGGAATGAACCTGGTAGAGCATCCCACACAAACGAATGCTCCACATGCGGGTTTCACATGCCACCAACTCCACATTCACAGGCAACTTCAGCGCCACAGCCGTTTTCAGATAGCCCTCAATGCAAAGGATCTAGACGCAAATATTGGTGTGAGAGCTAATTCAATCAAGGAAACACTGCATGTTGGTGAAGGGCATATTGAAGAAGGATCAGCTGAGTGGTTCTTGTGGGAGAACAACTCCATTTGGCTCACTAACTTCACACACCATCAGGCTTCCAAGCAGCTCTCAAGGAAACTCAGTTTTCACACTCTATGCTTAGTGCCCTTTGAGTGCCTAGGACTGAAATGAAGGTTGGTGAGCATCCCACACAAACGAATGCTCCACATGCGGGTTTCACATGCCACCAACTCCACATTCACAGGCAACTTCAGCACCACAGCCGTTTTCAGATAGCCCTCAATGCAAAGGCTCTAGACGCAAATATTGGTGTGAGAGCTAATTCAATCAAGGAAACACTGCATGTTGGTGAAGGGCATATTGAAGAAGGATCAGCCGAGTGGTTCTTGTGGGAGAACAACTCCATTTGGCTCACTAACTTCACACACCATCAGGCTTCCAAGCAGCTCTCAAGGAAACTCAGTTTTCACACTCTATGCTTAGTGCCCTTTGTTGAGTGCATTATCTAGGAATGAAGCTGGTAGAGCATCCCACACAAACAAATGCTCCACATGCGGGTTTCACATGCCACCAACTCCACATTGGCAGGCAACTTCAGCGCCACAGCCGTTTTCAGATAGCCCTCAATGCAAAGGCTCTAGACACAAATATTGGTGTGAGAGCTAATTCAATCAAGGAAACACTGCATGTTGGTGAAGGGCATATTGAAGAAGGATCAGCCGAGTGGTTCTTGTGGGAGAACAACTCCATTTGGCTCACTAACTTCACACACCATCAGGCTTCCAAACAGCTCTCAAGGAAACTCAGTTTTCACACTCTATGATTAGTGCCCTTTGAGTGCATTATCTAGGAATGAACCTGGTAGAGCATCCCACACAAACGAATGCGCCACATGCGGGTTTCACATGCCACCAACTCCACATTCTCAGGCAACTTCAGCGCCACAGCCGTTTTCAGATAGCCCTCAATGCAAAGGCTCTAGACGCAAATATTGGTGTGAGAGCTAATTCAATCAAGGAAACACTGCATGTTGGTGAAGGGCATATTGAAGAAGGATCAGCCGAGTGGTTCTTGTGGGAGAACAACTCCATTTGGCTCACTAACTTCACACACCATCAGGCTTCCAAGCAGCTCTCAAGGAAACTCAGTTTTCACACTCTATGCTTAGTGCCCTTTGTTGAGTGCATTATCTAGGAATGAAGCTGGTAGAGCATCCCACACAAACAAATGATCCACATGCGGGTTTCACATGCCACCAACTCCACATTGGCAGGCAACTTCAGCGCCACAGCCGTTTTCAGATATTCCTCAATGCAAAGGCTCTAGACGCAAATATTGGTGTGAGAGCTAATTCAATCAAGGAAACACTGCATGTTGGTGAAGGGCATATTGAAGAAGGATCAGCCGAGTGGTTCTTGTGGGAGAACAACTCCATTTGGCTCACTAACTTCACACACCATCAGGCTTCCAAGCAGCTCTCAAGGAAACTCAGTTTTCACACTCTATGCTTAGTGCCCTTTGAGTGCCTAGGACTGAAATGAAGGTTGGTGAGCATCCCACACAAACGAATGCTCCACATGCGGGTTTCACATGCCACCAACTCCACATTCATAGGCAACTTCAGCGCCACAGCCGTTTTCAGATAGCCCTCAATGCAAAGGCTCTAGACACAAATATTGGTGTGAGAGCTAATTCAATCAAGGAAACACTGCATGTTGGTGAAGGGCATATTGAAGAAGGATCAGCCGAGTGGTTCTTGTGGGAGAACAACTCCATTTGGCTCACTAACTTCACACACCATCAGGCTTCCAAGCAGCTCTCAAGGAAACTCAGTTTTCACACTCTATGCTTAGTGCCCTTTGAGTGCATTATCTTGGATCGAACCTGGTAGAGCATCCCACACAAACGAATGCTCCACATGCGGGTTTCACATGTCACCAACTCCACATTCACAGGCAACTTCAGCGCCACAGCCGTTTTCAGATAGCCCTCAATGCAAAGGCTCTAGACGCAAATACTGGTTTGAGAGCTAATTCAATCAAGGAAACACTGCATGTTGGTGAAGGGTATATTGAAGAAGGATCAGCCGAGTGGTTCTTGTGGGAGAACAACTCCATTTGGCTCACTAACTTCACACACCATCAGGCTTCCAAGCAGCTCTCAAGGAAACTCAGTTTTCACACTCTATGTTTAGTGCCTTTTGAATGCATTATCTAGGAATGAACCTGGTAGAGCATCCCACACAAACGAGTGCTCCACATGCGGATTTCACATGCCACCAACTCCACATTGGCAGGCAACTTCAGCGCCACAGCCGTTTTCAGATAGCCCTCAATGCAAAGGCTCTAGACGCAAATATTGGTGTGAGAGCTAATTCAATCAAGGAAACACTGCATGTTGGTGAAGGGCATATTGAAGAAGGATCAGCCGAGTGGTTCTTGTGGGAGAACAACTCCATTTGGCTCACTAACTTCACACACCATCAGGCTTCCAAGCAGCTCTCAAGGAAACTCAGTTTTCACACTCTATGCTTAGTGCCCTTTGAGTGCATTATCTAGGAATGAACCTGGTAGAGCATCCCACACAAACAAATGCTCCACATGCTGGTTTCACATGCCACCAACTCCACATTCATAGCAACTTCAGCGCCACATCCGTTTTCAGATAGCCCTCAATGCAAAGGCTCTAGACACAAATATTGGTATGAGAGCTAATTCAATCAAGGAAACACTGCATGTTGGTGAAGGGCATATTGAAGAAGGATCAGCCGAGTGGTTCTTGTGGGAGAACAACTCCATTTGGCTCACTAACTTCACACACCATCAGGCTTCCAAGCAGCTCTCAAGGAAACTCAGTTTTCATACTCTATGCTTAGTGCCCTTTGAGTGCATTATCTAGGAATGAACCTGGTAGAGCATCCCACACAAACGAATGCTCCACATGCGGGTTTCACATGCCACCAACTCCACATTCACAGGCAACTTCAGCGCCACATCCGTTTTCAGATAGCCCTCAATGCAAAGGCTCTAGACGCAAATATTGGTGTGAGAGCTAATTCAATCAAGGAAACACTGCATGTTGGTGAAGGGCATATTGAAGAAGGATCAGCTGAGTGGTTCTTGTGGGAGAACAACTCCATTTGGCTCACTAACTTCACACACCATCAGGCTTCCAAGCAGCTCTCAGGAAACTCAGTTTTCACACTCTATGCTTAGTGCCCTTTGAGTGCCTAGGACTGAAATGAAGGTTGGTGAGCATCCCACACAAACGAATGCTCCACATGCGGGTTTCACATGCCACCAACTCCACATTCACAGGCAACTTCAGCACCACAGCCGTTTTCAGATAGCCCTCAATGCAAAGGCTCTAGACGCAAATATTGGTGTGAGAGCTAATTCAATCAAGGAAACACTGCATGTTGGTGAAGGGCATATTGAAGAAGGATCAGCCGAGTGGTTCTTGTGGGAGAACAACTCCATTTGGCTCACTAACTTCACACACCATCAGGCTTCCAAGCAGCTCTCAAGGAAACTCAGTTTTCACACTCTATGCTTAGTGCCCTTTGACTGCATTATCTAGGAATGAACCTGGCAGAGCATCCCACACAAACGAAGGCTCCACATGCGGGTTTCACATGCCACCAACTCCACATTCACAGGCAACTTCAGCGCCACAGCCGTTTTCAGATATCCCTCAATGCAAAGGCTCTAGACGCAAATATTTGTGTGAGAGCTAATTCAATCAAGGAAACACTGCATGTTGGTGAAGGGCATATTGAAGAAGGATCAGCCGAGTGGTTCTTGTGGGAGAACAACTCCATTTGGCTCACTAACTTCACACACCATCAGGCTTCCAAGCAGCTCTCAAGGAAACTCAGTTTTCACACTCTATGCTTAGTGCCCTTTGAGTGCATTATCTAGGAATGAACCTGGTAGAGCATCCCACACAAACGAATGCTCCACATGCGTGTTTCACATGCCACCAACTCCACATTGGCAGGCAACATCAGCGCCACAGCCGTTTTCAGATAGCCCTCAATGCAAAGGCTCTAGACGCAAATATTGGTGTGAGAGCTAATTCAATCAAGGAAACACTGCATGTTGGTGAAGGGCATATTGAAGAAGGATCAGCCGAGTGGTTCTTGTGGGAGAACAACTTCATTTGGCTCACTAACTTCACACACCATCAGGCTTCCAAGCAGCTCTCAAGGAAACTCAGTTTTCACACTCTATGCTTAGTGCCCTTTGAGTGCATTATCTAGGAATGAACCTGGTAGAGCATCCCACACAAACGAATGCTCCACATGCGGGTTTCACATGCCACCAACTCCACATTCACAGGCAACTTCAGCGCCACTGCCGTTTTCAGATAGCCCTCAATGCAAAGGCTCTAGACGCAAATATTGGTGTGAGAGCTAATTCAATCAAGGAAACACTGCATGTTGGTGAAGGGCATATTGAAGAAGGATCAGCTGAGTGGTTCTTGTGGGAGAACAACTCCATTTGGCTCACTAACTTCACACACCATCAGGCTTCCAAGCAGCTCTCAAGGAAACTCAGTTTTCACAATCTATGCTTAGTGCCTTTTGAGTACCTAGGACTGAAATGAAGCTTGGTTAGAATCCCACACACACGAATGCTCCACATGCGGATTTCACATGCCACCAACTCCACATTCACAAGCAACTTCAGCGCCACAGCCGTTTTCAGATAGCCCTCAATGCAAAGGCTCTAGACGCAAATATTGGTGTGAGAGCTAATTCAATCAAGGAAACACTGCATGTTGGTGAAGGGCATATTGAAGAAGGATCAGCCGAGTGGTTCTTGTGGGAGAACAACTCCATTTGGCTCACTAACTTCACACACCATCAGGCTTCCAAACAGCTCTCAAGGAAACTCAGTTTTCACACTCTATGCTTAGTGCCCTTTGAGTGCATTATCTAGGAATGAACCTGGTAGAGCATCCCACACAAACGAATGCTCCACATGCGGGTTTCACATGCCACC